>NC_066888.1:32910723-33090723 GCF_022985175.1 Labeo rohita
ATATGTTTTAAATGCTTTTAAAATGTATTTATGATTTAAAAATATATTTTCAAGAATATATTTGTAAAATAAAAACATTTGTTGAAAATATATTTACGTTAATGTATTTTGAAAACATATTTTAGCTGCGTTTTTTTACATGGCAAATTAATTAATATAATGCAACTGTTTTTCTTCTGTATTCTTTGGTGTTTCTTAATTTGCCAAATTTTTACAACCATGATTTTACTTCTCACCTGCCTTGCGTGAACGCGCAGCGCGCTCCGTCTCGCAGAGGAGGAGGGGCGCGCGCATGCTCGTGCACGAAGCGGAATGAATACTAATGTTGAAGATGGCGGCGGAGGGAGGTGGGAAGGAGGCGAACGAAATTAAAACTCAATTCACCACACGGGAGGGCGTCTATAAACTCCTGCCGAACTCCGAGTACAGCCGGCCGAACCGGGTGCCGTTCAATTCACAGGGCTCGAACCCGGTGAAAGTCTCGTTTGTGAACGTGAACGACCAGTCCGGTAACGGCGAGAGAATCTGTTTCAATGTGGGCCGGGAGCTTTACTTTTACATTTATAAAGGCGTCAGGAAGGTAACGGCATGACAGCTGCTGGGACTCTTTCATCAGCTTTAAATGAGTTTATACCCATAAAACTGACACGTGCATGTGCAATAATCAGTGTGCATTGGCCAAGAAAAGCGTTAGACTGTGTAATGTGTGTAAATAATGTTTACAACTCAAGTTGTGATGTTAATGCAATCCAAAACAGACATTGTGCATTCATTCATTTCGTAAAAAGCGGGAGTTATGCATGCGCTTAAAGTGTGAAACCTGTTGCATGATGTTATTACATACTGTAAATACAGTTGCAATCCAGAACGTAGTTTGTATGTTGTTTGAGGAGTTATGCATGAGGTTTTGGGTGGGTAACCTGTTGCAATATGTCGCAAAGGGTCCTGAGTTATGTAATTTAACAATTTACGTTTACAGCATCATTTGCAAATAATTTATTTAAATGCAACCTAAAATATACTGTGCATTAGGGCAGATCTGGGTTTATCCACAAGGTCAAGATGGGTAATGTTTGTATTATGTGGTAACTTTATGTTAGCACAGTTTATATGCTAATGTATCTTAGAATATAGTGTACTTTCACAGATATTTGCACAGATCCCTAGTTATGCATGCGTTTTGGAGTGGGTTACCTGTTGCATTTTGTTGAAAAGGCTGTTGAATGTAAATTTTTGTGTTATGCATCCAAAATATCCAATGCACTCTGTTATTTTAGGCAGATTTTGGCATATGCATGAGGTTTGGAGTATATAACCTGTTGCATAATTTATGTTTACAGCATCATTTGCAAATAATTTATGTAAATGCATGTTAAATATACTATGCATTGGGGTTAATGGTTAGGTGGGTAACGGTTGCATTATGTTGTAACGTTATATAAATCCAGCTTAAAGTTCAGTTTTTATGCTAATGCATCCTTGAATATAGTGTACATTTACTGATTTTTGCACAGATCCATGGATTTTTATGAGTTTTGGGGTGGGTTACCTGTTGCATTTTCTTGAATAGGCTGTTGAATGTAAATTTTTGTGTTATGCATCCAAAATATCCAATGCACTCTGTTATTTTAGGCATATGCATGAGGTTTGAAGTATATAACCTGTTGCACAATTTATTTTCGCTGCATCATTTGCAAATAATTAATGTACAGTAAATGCAACGTAAAATATACTGTGCATTAGGGCAGGTCTGGGTTTATGCATAAGGTTTAGGTGGGTAATGTTTGTATTATGTGGTAACTTTATGTTAGTTCAGTTTATATGCGAATGCGTCCTAGAATATAGTGTACATTTACTGATTTTTGCAAAGATCCATGGATTTTCATGAGTTTTGGAGTGGGTTACCTGTTGCATTGTCTTGAATAGGCTGTTGAATGTAAATCTTTGTGTTATGCATCCAAAATATCCAATGCACTCTGTTATTTTAGGTTTTGGCATATGCATGAGGTTTGGGTTGGTTAACCTGTTGCATTATGTTGCAAGGAGTCATAAATGATATAATTTAGTCATTTATGTTTACAGCATAATTTACAAATAATTTATGAAAATGCAACCTAAAATATACTGTGCATTAACTGCATTAGGGCAGGTCTGGGTTTATGTGTAACCCAGGTTATATGCTGATGCATCCTACACTTTAATGTACATTCACTGATTTTTGCACACATGCATGCGGTTTAGGTTGGATAACCTGTTGCATTAAGTTGCAAAGGGTCTTGAGTGATATAATTTAGTAATTTGTGTTTATAGCATCATTTAAAAATAATTTATGTAAATACAAGTGCACCACAGAATATACTTAATTTGTGTGTGTGTGCGCATTTATAGTGGCACTGAGATCTTTAATTGCAAATCATGCTTTCTTAAGCCTAACATCATGCATATGAATATATCAAATTGCTTATTTCTGATTTCACCAGGCCGCTGATTTGAGCAAACCCGTAGACAAGCGGATATATAAGGGAACGCTTCCCACGTGTCACGACTCCAATGCGCTGACGGCCACGGCGGAGAGCGTCTCGCTGCTGGTGGGCTTTTCTGCAGGGCAAGTACAGCTCATTGACCCCATCAAAAAGGAAACCAGCAAACTGTTTAATGAAGACGTGAGTCCTGAACTCCATTCTAGCAACTGTTTGTTTATGATTTAACCTAAACAGTTTTAAGTTAGTTAAGTCAGTGATCTGGACTAGATCAAATCTTTGGGTTTCTGACTGAAAAAATGACATTTAAAAACAAATTAAGTAATTTAAGGTTTTTATTTTTAAAAAAAAAAAATACATGAGAGTTCAACAAAAAAAAAAAGTATGTGATTTTAAGGCTTTTATCTTAATTTGCTAAATTGTCTTTGCATAAATTCTAAAAATATATTTTTTACAAATGTAAAAAATAATAAAATAAATATTCTATTCTAAATCATTCTAATTTATAATTGGGTCAAAGACGTTAAGATGTCCACATCAAAAAATTTTTTACTAAATTGATTTTATGTCCATAGAAAGCACATTAAATGTAAGTAAAGTGTCTGCTTTTAAGGTTTCAGATTTAGAAAAACAAAAATGCAGTTAAATTAAACAGAAAACTTATTTTTTATTATTATTATTATTTTTTTTTTTTTGGAAAAACAACAATTTAAACCAGTATTACACTTATTGTTTTTATGTTTAAACCCTTTTTCATCTGTGACCCAATTATAATTAATGTATAATTATATAATATATAATAATATAATTTATAATTCTAATAATTCTATTTTAAGTAAATGTGAAATAAATGTTATCACCATTAAGTGACAAAAAAAAAAACGAGTTATGTGATTTAAGGGTATTATCTTGTTGAAATTGTCTCTGCATAAATTCTAAAAATATATTTTTAAAAAATTCAAAATGAAATAAAATAAATAAGTATTCTATTCTAAATAATTCAAATGTACAATCATTATAATTTATTATGTAATATATAATAATATAATTCGTAATTCTAATAGTTCTATTTTAAATAAAGAAAAGAAAAAAAAATTTATCACCATTAGGTGACAGGAAGACTTTTTTTAAAATGCGATATATGTATGTATATATTAATTCATTTTTTTACAGAAATAAATGTTAAATAAAGTAAAATAGATGTAATAATTAAGTTTATTTTATTGGACCATTACTTTTTTTTCTAATATTTTGCAACAACGAAATTTTTTTTAATGTTGTTGTGAAGTTGTGTAGCGTTTATTATAGTTAAAATGAGTGATTTAGGGATTTTATTTTAAAGAATATTTTATAATAAATTAAAAAAAATATTGAATGAATGAATAAATAAATAGTATTTTATGTTTGGAAAATAACATCTATTTTAGGGCCATTAATTATATTTGTAAAGTTTGCAACATTTAAATCTGATTTTGTATCTTTTGTTATTCTGTCTCTCTTTTTGTGTTTCTGTTCTAACAGAGACTAATTGACAAGTCCACGGTGACGTGTGTAAAGTGGGTCCCGGGTTCCGAACACCTGTTCCTGGTGGCTCACGGCAGCGGTTGTTTGTACCTGTACAATGTGGAGCACACCTGTGGAACGACTCCGCCGCATTACCAGCTCCTAAAGCAGGGCGAGAGCTACGCCGTCCACACCAGCAAGAGCAAATCAACCCGCAATCCTCTCCTCCGCTGGACGGTGGGCGAGGGCGCGGTCAACGAGTTCGCCTTCTCGCCCGACGGGAAGTTTCTCGCCTGCGCCGGTCAAGACGGATTCCTACGGGTTTTCTGCTTCGACACGGCAGAGCTGCAAGGCACCATGAAGAGCTACTTCGGCGGGCTCCTGTGCGTCTGCTGGAGCCCAGACGGACGGTACGTCGTGACCGGCGGGGAAGACGACCTAGTGACGGTTTGGTCGTTTTCGGACTCTACGGTTGTCGCTCGAGGACGAGGGCACAAATCGTGGGTGAGCGTCGTGGCGTTCGATCATTGCATCACCAGCGTTCAGGACAGCGAAGCTCCAGCGGAGTTTAGCGGAAGCGACGAAGACTTCCAGGACCAAGTGCAGTCCAACGGAAGTCGCGAACGGGCGAATAGCACGCAATCTAGAATCTCCAAAAGAAACTCTACGGGCATTAGCGTGACTTACCGGTTTGGCTCGGTAGGTCAAGATACGCAGTTATGCTTATGGGACCTTACAGAAGACATCCTGTTTCCGTTATCCAGAACGAGGACGCATACGAACATCATGAGCGGGGAAACCAGCACCAACGGGAACAATAGCGCAACTCCGTCGAACTCTCCTTTACCGCGCTCGAATAGCTTGCCACATTCGTCGGGCAACAGCCCGAAAAGCGTCGTAGACAGCGCTTTGATCGCGACTGGCGTCAGCAAATTCGCCACGTTAGCTTTGCACGAAGCGCGTAAGGAGCGGCATCAGGAGAAGGACCACAAACGCAATCACAGCATAAGCTACATCAGCAACAAGAGCAGCGACAAGCTCAACCAGCTCATCGGCACGCAGAAGGCCAAAACGGACGGCGCTAAGACGCTGGGAACGACTTTGTGTCCGCGCATGGAGGAAATCCCCCTGCTGGAGCCGCTGGTTTGTAAGAAAATTGCCCACGAGAGACTCACTGTGTTGATTTTCCTCGAGGACTGTCTGGTCACCGCCTGCCAGGAGGGTTTCATTTGCACGTGGGCACGACCTGGAAAAGTGGTGAGTGACGACTGCCGGGTTAAGTTCGTTCAAGCTGCTTGTGTGCTTGAAGTACTTCATTTGACTTTTTTAAATTGAAGGCTTGGAAAACCCTTGAAAATGTTCATGTTCCTAAAGAGGTCCTAGAAAAGTGCTTGATTATTGAAAGACTCATGCAATAAAAAAAGATTCATGCAAAATTTAAAAAAACATCATAACCTTTTCGCTTCAGTTAAATGTCAGAAAACAATCGAGCTAAGCCAGTAGAAGTACTGACAGTCGTGTAAACATGACTGAAGACGTGAAAACAGGAACAGACGAACCGAATCAATTGAGTGAGTCAATTATGCTGGAACCGCTCCTGATTGATTCAAACTCATGACTTGATCGTTAATTATAGTGATTTACTAGCAAAAACCAGATCAAATTAAAAGAGCCTTTCATTTTGTAATTCACTTGTAATGATTTTAATAAGTGCGTAGTGATTGGTGAAACAGAGCCTTTTGAAACTCAAATCAGTTAAACCATAGTGTCACAAAATGATTCGCTCTTTCGAAGCGCTCCAATCGGATCACGTATCGTGAATCATTTGATTCAGATCGGGACTTCAAATTGCGTATCACAAATCATTTGATTTAAATCGGAACAGGTTCGTGAATCATTTTGCGGATTGAATGAATCAAATCAAATGATTCACGATACGCAATTTGAAATCCAGATCTAAATAAAATAATTTGCGATACACAATGGTCCGATCTAAGTCAGATGATTCACAGTCTGTGTTCCGAGTCCTGATCTGAAATGATGTGGTTCTTCAAAGCGCGGATCACGAATTATAATTATCGTGAATCATATGAATAATTTTATTTAGATTGGAACTTCGGAGCGCAGATTGCGAATCATTTGATTCAAATCAGGGCTTCAGTGCGGGTTCGTGAATCATTTGTTTCAGATCAGGATTTCAGAGAGTGATTTTGCTAATCTTTTTCCATTTTTTTTAAACAGTAGAAAACCATTAAAGCAGTGCAGTTATTAAAACAAAACAAAGACAGAGAGTATACACAAATGTTTTTTTATAAATATATTTTTATTTCTTTCTTCCTTTTTTTAAAAAAATAGAAGACTTTGTTCGATAAGTGAGATCTCTGAAGTCCTTGAAAATCAAAAAAGTAGTTCTTGAAAAGTCTTTGAATTTAATTTTACGGTATCTGTACGAACACTCGTAGTAGTATGTAATGTGAGCATTCAGATTTCAGAGTTTGAATCATCCTGAACCCCAGATTTGCTGAAAATATGTTCACCCTCAGGCCATCAGAGGTTAGGATGACTTTGTGTCTTCTTCAGATTTGGAGAAAGACAGCATTGCATCACTTGCTCACCAGTGGATGTGAATGGGTGCCGTCAGAAAGAGAGTCCAAACAGCTGATAAAAACATCACAATAATCCACACCACTCCAGTCCATCAGTTAACATCTTGAGAAGACAAAAGCTGAAACAAATCCATCATTAAGACATTTGTAATTAAAATACAAGTCTATAATCCATAATAACACTTCCTCCAGTGGAAAATCGGATCACCTGTTGTCTCTCACATCAAAATCCTGCCACATATTTGTTTAGAGCTGTTTTGTAAACAGTGCTTGATCTGTGCAGATTTCTCTCCTGATTCAGACCAGATCACATTTCACTGGAGGAAGCGTTTTTATGCATTTAAAAACATCTTAATGATGGATTTGTGTCAGCGTTTGTCTTCTCAGTGGTGTGGAGTACTTGTGGATTATTGTGATGTTTTTATCAGCTGTTTGGAGTTTTGAGGCGACGCCACATTGTGGTCATGATGCCAATGTTCTTGCCAAACGAACATCTAATCACTGAACTGAAAGGTTTGGGACTCAACCGGGTTGTACAAAGTTGGCACAGTTAACTTGTAGTCTCTTCTGCTCACCAAGACTGTGTTTATTTGATCAAAAATACATTAAAATTGTGAAATAGTTTTGTAATTTAAAACAGATGTTTTCTATGTGAATATCTGTTAAAATGTAATTTATTTCTGTGATGCGCAGCTGAATTTTCAGCATCATTACTCCAGTCTTCAGTGTCACATGATCCTTCAGAAATCATTAAGTTGGCTTGACAAAATTCTAGTAACATGCTAATCATGCTAACAACATGCTAATAACTTGCTTATCATGATAGAAACATGCTAGCAACATGCTAGTAACATGCTAATCATGTTAGAAACATGCTAACAACATGCTAATCATGCTAGTAACATGCTAATCATGTTAAAAACATACTAGCAATGTGCTAGTAACATGCTAATCATGCTAATAACATGCTGTTACCTTGGTAATCATGTTAGCAACGTGCTAATTACATGCTAATCATACTGGAAACATGGTAACAAAATGCTAGTAACATGTTAATCATGTTAGAAGCATGCTAACAAGATGTTATTAACATGCTAATAATACTAACAACATGCTAGTAACTTGATAGTCATCCTAGCAACATGCTGGTAACATGCTAATCATGCTAGCAACATGCTGGTAACTTGCTAATCATGCTATCAACATGCTAGTAACATGGTAATCAGGATAGAAAAATGCTAACAACGTGCTATTAACATGCTTACATGCTAGTAACTTGGTAATAATGCTAGCAATGTGCTAGTTACATGCTAATCATACTGAAAACATGTTAGAAACATGCTAGCAACATGCTAATCATGTTAGAAACATGCTAGCAACATGCTAATCATGTTAGAAACATGGTAGCAACATGCTAATCATACTAGTAACAGGCTAGTAACTTGTTAATCATGTTAGCAACATGCTAGTAACGTGGTAATCATGCTAACAACATGCTAGGGCAATCATGTTAGCAGCGTGCTAGTTACATGCTAATCATGTTAGAAACATGTTAACAACATGCTAGTAACATGCTAATCGTGTTAACATGCTAATAACATGATAATCATGCTAGCAACATGCTAGTAACATGCTAAGCATGGTAGAAAAACGTTCGCAACGTGCTAGTAACATGATATTCATGTTAACATGCTAGCAACGTGATAGTTACATGATAATCATACTAGAAACATGCTAACAACATGCTAGTAACATGATAATCATGCTAACAACATGCTAGTAACATTTTAATCATGTTAGAAACATGTTAGCAACATGCTAATCATGCTAGCAACATGCCAGTCATGTTAACAACAAGCTAGTAACATGCTAATCATGCGCAAAACATGCTAATCAGCCTAGAGACATGCTAGTAACTTGCTAATCATGCTAACAACATTCTAGTAACTTGCAAATTATGATAACAACATGCTAATCATGCTAACAAAATTGTAATCAGCCTATAAAAATACAAGCAACAAGCTAATCATGCTAAAACATATTAACAACATGTTAAATCATGTAAGCAATGTGTTAAATCATGCTAGCTGCTTTCATACTTTTACAACTGCTTCAAAGTTTCAGGCTAGGCTTTCTCAAGACAACTTAAAGTTTGTTCTCAAACTTTACTCATCTAGTTCTAATTTGCAGCTCAAGACACATTTCTGATTATTAGCAATATTGAACACCATTAATGTTTCTGTGGAAACCGTCATACATTTTATTTTTCAGGATTCACAGATGAATAGTTCGAAAGAACAGCATTTATTTGAAACAAAAATATTTTGGAACATTATAAATGTATTTACTGTCACTTTGGATCAATTTAATGCATCCTTAATGAATAAATGTGTTAATTTCTTTCAAAAAAAAATAATTTGTCTTCTTTTTTTTCTTTCTTTAGGGCCTGTTGTCATCCCAAAACCCAGCTAACTCTCCCAGCGGGACAGTCGTATAGCTGCTGTAACCGGACATCCCGACACAGACCGTCAGACGCATTATATCAGCCGTGTCACGTGTCTGTCGTCATGTTTACTGTTCACATCGAAGCCTGTCAAGATCATATTTCACCCTAAGATCAACAAAGAAAGTATATTTTGCATAAACAAAATTAAGCCTAATTTAAAACCATGCATTATTGTCTTGACAATTGAACACGTTTTCTGTCTGATTCTTATTACTGTGATGCAATATATTGTGAAATACAACTGTAAGTACCCTAATAGTATTTAATTTATGATGAGTTTAATTAAAAGCAAAATAATTCTAAACAGGAGAGTTTTCACTACTGTATTACAATAATGTTTTTCACATTTCAATAAGCTACCGAGAGTTGGGGGAAATGTGTGTAATTGTCATGAAAATAATGAAAACGAATGGTGATTTGGGGTGAAACGTTGTTCTCGGCAGGTTTTGAGAGTTAAACTGATGTTCAGTGTTGTGTTGAGTATTTTCAGTAATTAGCATCGTTTCCTCTTGGTTCGTGGTGTGTGTTTTATATCCAGCGTAGTTCAGAGAATCACATTCCATTCCTTTCACGTTCATGCCGACCCTCCGTTTGTCCTCACTGGATTTCTGAGCTCAGAACAAACAGGCTGTCGAGTTGTTTTGCACTGATTGTGTTTTTCTCATAATTGCATTGGAACAAAAACGCGCCGGAAGCCGCTGATGCGTTTCGTAACGGCGTGTGGCTTCGCTCCGTCGGCGCTGGATGTTGCAATCATACTTTTGTTAAAGAGTGAAAATCATTTGCACTAAATAATTAGAAGAAAATGGCTTTACAAATGTGTGGAGTCGTAAAGGACTCCCTGGAAATGCTGTAAAAGTATAAAGAGAATTAAATATCTTTTGTGAACATTTATTTTAATATTGTTTCAAACGAAACGGGTTATTGTACAGTGTGTAAATACTGTAAATTACGGATTTATGATGGATTGAAATAATAATTACACAAAATAGAGAACAGTTGTATTTCTAATACAGAGGAATTTATATATATATATAAAATAAAATTGATCTTAATTAAGCATATATTGACTCGTTCTTCGTTTTCAGATGGTTGTTTGTATGTGATATTTATATTTATGTTTTAATTATTATGGTTTAAATGATTTAAACAGAAACTGAAACTCCAAAAAAATACAAATGATCAAAAAACTGAATCAAATGATTCGTGAACCCACATTAAAGTCCTGAACTGAATCAAATGATTTGTGAATCCACATTGAAGTTCTGATCTAAATCAAATGATTCGCGATACGCGATTTGAAGTGCCGAACTGAATCAAATGATTCGCAAACCCACATTTAAGTCCCGAAATGAATCAAATGATTCGCGAACCCACACTGAATTCCCGAAATGAATCAAATGATTCGCAAACCCACATTGAAATGCCGAACTGAATCAAAAGATTCGCGAACCCACACTGAAGTCCCGAACTGAATCAAAAGATTCGCGAACCCACATTGAAGTCCCGAACTGAATCAAATGATTCTCGAATCCACATTGAAGTTCCGATCTAAATCAAATGATTCGCGATACGCGATTTGAAGTTCCGAACTGAATCAAATGATTCGCGAACACACATTGAAGTCCCGAACTGAATCAAATGATTCGCGATACGCGATTTGAAGTTCCGAACTGAATCAAATGATTCGCGATATGCGATTTAAAGTCCCGAACTGAATCAAATGACTCGCGAACCCACATTTAAGTCCCGATCTGAATCAAATGATTCGCGAACCCACACTGAAGTCCCGAAATGAATCAAATGATTCACGCACCGACACTGAAGTCCCGAAGCGAATCAACCGATTCGCAAATCCACACTGAAGTTCCGATCTAAATCAAATGATTCGCGATACGCGATTTGAAGTCCCGAACTGAATCAAATGATTCGCGAACCCACACTGAATTCCCGAAATGAATCAAATGATTCGCAAACCCACATTGAGGTGCCGAACTGAATCAAAAGATTCGCGAACCCACATTGAAGTTCCGATCTAAATCAAATGATTCGCGGTACGCGATTTAAAGTCCCGAACTGAATCAAATAATTCGCGAATCCACATTGAAAAGCTTCGTTTCAGTCTCTACAAACGAAAATTTGAAAACGATGTCGAAATTTGAAAATGAATGTTTCTTTTAATTCGATCTGGTTTTTGCTAGAGAATCGCTTGATATGATCAATCGGAGCGGTTCCAGCGTAAATGACTCAGTTGATTCGGTTCATCTGTTCCTCTTTTCGCCTTTTCAGCGATGTTTACAGGACAACGCCAGTACTACCACTGGCTTAGCTCGCTAGTTTTATGACATTGAAAAATAAGCGAAAAAATTTTTTTTTATTAAATTGTTGGTACATTTTTTGTGTGAAAAGATAGCATGTTGTGCTTATTATAAAGCAAAATAATATCTAACATTTTCAGAAAGTCCTCTCTGGGTCAAAATAATGCACAGCTTTTTGAGTTTGTAGGCAAATCTTTAATCACAACACCAAACTAAACACCCGTTTTATGCTCTGCTTGAGTTTGCAATATTTGTGTTTGAATGCTGAACGTTCATCCCTCAAACAGCCTTTCATCTAATGTGCCAAACTCTGTTTTCCTCCAGACTTATTGCTTATAATTGGGAAATTAACACAGAGAGACAGTTTGGTCTTGGCACAAACACAAGGACTATTTTCAAGACTGATGAACATGTTTTGTACACGTTTCTTTCGTCTGTGCATTTAAAAATATGTTTTGTGCAATCCAAGACAAACCTCATAATTACGTTTTGAACATTCAGTTCTTGTAAAAATGCATTGCAATTTTTTTTTATAATTTCTGCAGCACAAACGCTGTTCAGATCACTAACTCTTACCAATAGCAATACTGACATTTGCATTCACATAATTACATCTGGTCCCGCCTGTCATTTGCTTTCTAATTTATTACTCTTTATGCAAACTGGCATTGAACTTTAAATCCATTAACATTATATAGTAGCATGTTGGTGTCTGAGTGCATTGAACACATGGTGGCACCAGAGTAATTCGTCTTGTCACGAATCTTAAAGGTCAAACCATGCTGAAGTGTTTAATATCAGCTCAACATTTGTAATTGGAAAAAAATGCAGTTTATAAACGGATCTGTGGGTAATGCACCTCATGTTGTGTTCTGGTCATTTTGACCCAGAGCGGATTTTCTTTTTCATTTTATCGCATTGGAGTAAAACACCTTATTGCTTATATATTTCTTGTTATATTATCACCAAATACTTTACATCTTTACATCTTTTTTGTCTGCTTGTTTTGTTTTGTTTAGCACAGGTTTTGTATTTCTTTTTGGAACTGGTTGATCTCAGTTTTTGGCTGATTATTGCTATAATTACCCACAAATAATGCTTTTGCAAACAGTAACTAAGGTGCATGAGCTTAAATCAATCAGTTAGCTCCTAAAAGAAACCAAAAAACTGTCCTGAAAGAAAACGAGTTGACAAAAAGATAGATTTCTGACTAGTTTCTTTTGACTATTTGTTTTCTATTTCAACATCAGTGATATGCATCCTAGTTGTTGTTGCACAGACCATTGGTGCGGTTCTCCGTTCCACTGCATTGATCTGCATTTTATCACCACTGCTAACACAAGCTTTTAATGATTAATAGGATGCATTTCAGTGGAGTTCTTCGAGTTAGAAGCTGAAAAGATTCTGGTAAGAAACCAAGCATGCACTTTAAGAGACTTCAAATCGTGCCGATCGGATATGTGAAAAATCCCACAGATGCACTTTCAAGGAGGAACCAAGTTGCATCTACAGACTGGAAGATTACAAAGATTTGAGGATGTAGCACAATTTTCATGCCACACAGGAAGAAACCACATAGAAACCTGCCTAAACACTGGCAACCATATAGCAATGCACTAAAAACACTTTATCAACCATTTTTGCATTGCAACTATAGGTTTTGCATGGTCAACCACCACTTTCTTGAACACTAAAGTGTCTTTAACTAATGGAAAACATCCCAAATACAACATTTTACCAGTCTGTGAGTGTCACTATGAATTGGACACTCAGGAAGCACGTCTGGTAGATATGTCCCTCTTAAAGTGCTTGAAAATCTCTTGTGGAAGCCTATAAGCAGGATCAGGAAACCTACTAACTGTTTTTGCATTTTCTGAACTGAACTTCAAACATGGAAAAAGTGTTAAATGGAGCTGCAGCACTCTTTTTGGCAGCTGAAAGTGTCAAAAAATTATTAAATGAAGTCAAAATATTTCATAACATGCAACATGCAAAAGAGGGAAGGTGTCAAACATAGACACCATTTCTCTCAGAGTAAAAGAAGATATTTTGAAGAATGTTTCAGCTGTTTTTTGTCTATAAAGTTACAACCCATGGGGTTTTGTATGAACAAAAAACACCAAAGCACTTTTAAAAACTTATTTCATCCTCCTTTGAGGTAAAAAAAAAAAAGTTTAAAACAACATAGTAAGTAAATTGTTTTTGTATCAACTATTGCTTTACATTTTGGATGGTGGTTCTCAGAGTGCATGGATGAAAAACACTAAAAAGAAATACAAATTTTAGTCAGTTTGTTATTTTAAGTTAGATTATATTTTAATAATTTAATTACATTTTTTGTTAAAATTTTGTTGCATTTGTCTTTTTTACTACGTTTTAAGTATTTTTTCCCTTTTATTTTTTAAAATCTTTTTTAGTCTTATTGTTATTATTGGTTTGCTTATACTTGTTGAATCATTTGTACCATGTTGATGTTGTTTTTTAAACATTTGTTTTATGCTTGTGAAGCACTTTGAGTTGCATTTTATGTAGAAAAAGTGCTATACAAATAAATTATTATTATTACGTTTTATTTAATTTAGTTAATGCTTAATTTATTTCAAGAAAATGTTTTTATGGTATTTTAGGTTATGATAACAACCCTGATTAAATTCGCTACAAGCTCCAAAGGCTTTATTTTCCACACTTTCTTAGATCTGTGAAGATTGAGGCCAGAGCTCTGCAAGCTTGTGTAAATGGGACAAAGCGTCTATAAGGGGCTAATGAGGACCGCGAGATAGTCAATGCAATTTTAATGTCTTGCAAAAGCTTCAAAACCATTCTAATACTGGAATACGTTCAATATGAAGCACAACCTTACACCCGGAAAACGGTCAGTGACATTCAAGCAAATAGAAAATAGTTCATCTGCATATCAAAAATAGCCCAGTCGTTTTAGCATAACCTTAAACAGAAGGTGGCGTTATGATCAAAACAAGTACACTGTCTGCAGCTCTGTATATATATACACACACACATATACATAATCATACGAAAGTTCATGCTTTTGCAAATCGTAAAATCATACATACAAACGTCGTCTTCGAAATGGCACAAAAATGCTATTTAATAATAGATGACAACAATAACACTTGTTTAATAATACTTCAATGATGCTCATAACCACCAAATCCAAACGTCACATCTTTTTCTTTTATTTGGAATATCTCAATAAAACAGGCAATATGAAGAAATAGTCCGTAAAGAACTCTTAAAGGCTTTCATTAGAGGATGCAAAAACGAGAGAATACAAAGTCACTGTAATCGAAGGTAGCTCTTGCAGAGTTCATGGTCCCTGATGTCTCCCCAACCTCCGTTTTTGACGTGCGGAGCCACGCCTTTGGCCCCGGAAGCGGGGAGTCTCTTTGTAATGAGCAGCTGTTTGGGGAACAGCTGGTTCCCGCTGCTCTGGAGAATGTTCTCGATCTTCGTCTTCTGGCCGCTCGGCATGCAAGCCGACTTCTTGTGGTGCATGCCGCAGTCGCCGGCGTGGAAGACGCGCGGCGCCTCGCTGACCATGACCTTCAGGAACGTGGGCAAGCAGGTCACGGTAAGGTGCTGCAACGACCAATCCCAGTTGTAGTCGTCGTAGGTGCAGAAGGCATCGGTGCATCTGAGGAGTTTCTGGTAGGTGTCTCTGCTCAGCGCCATTCCCATGTTGTGCTCGGTGGACTTCCACGCCTTCACCTCCACTTTGTTGGCTTTGCTGGAGTAGCCGACGTGACCGTAGCTTCCTAGGGACAAGATGTCACAGTCGGGGCATTGCTCTTTCTTGAGGGTCGCCATGAGCTTGAGAAGGTGGTAGAAGTCGGGAGCGAGGTAGTGGTCCTCTTCGATGAGCAACAAGAGTCCTTGGTGGTCCTTCAACGCTCGGACTCGATCCCAAACGAAGTGCAGCTTCCACCACCAGTGGTGTTTGGTCTGCGAGAACTTGGCTTCCCGATAGTGTCCGAAAGAGTCTGGGTACTCTGCGTTTATGCAGCCTAGGGTTAAGGCATCTTTCTTGGGAATGTCTCGAGGGCAATCTCTGGGATCGTTCCCAGGGAACTCTTGAGGATAGAGCTGGATGCTGAAGGGGAAGAATATCTGAAGGACCAAGCAGAAGTCGACGGACGCGACTATCTGGTTGATTTCCGGCGACCAGAAGTCGTGGCTGAATATCAGCAAGACGTTCTCGATTCCTTTCACTTTCCTCAAGCTGTCCACCAACAGGCGTAGGTATTCGGGACGGTTGTGAACCTGGACCACGACCGCTAGGTCGTCCTTCTGGCGCACCGAGCGAAACTTCTCCTCGTTTCTTAGGGTCTGATCGAAGTTGAGCTGAAAGACAATTCCTCTGTACACCAGCGTGGCGTTGTCCGCTTCAGGTTTGGCAGCTGCCTGCTGCTGCTGCTGTTGTTTTTCCGGAAGAGTCTCGTTGACCGGTTTACGAGTTACCGGAACGGTAACCTGTATTTGTACCTGACCGCCGGCGCTGCTCCGCTTACCCGCTTCCGCCTCTTTGGGAAACACGGAGGCGTTCGCCTTCTTCGGTTTCCCGCTATTCCAGACGGCGAATCCGCAGATGACCACCACTAGAGTCAGTATTACCACCTTTCGCTTGTAAATTCGGAATCTCATGATAGGCGGTCGCCCTGTGGGACGGTCGGAGAGACGATTCGGGAGACGAGGACGGCAGGTTTGCGATGAAAAAGAGCTCTGCGCCAGCAGATTGGGTACAAAACGTTATCATAGAAAATGCAGCTTAGACTTGGTCCTCTAATTCTGGAATGTATTCGAACGATGGTGTTTCCCATAAGGCATTTTTCTTAGAGGCTAATGAGTCGCCTTTTAAAACCTGAGGAAGATAAATCAAAAAGGTGGTTTTAATTAGCATGGTCTAGTTTTTTTTTGGCAAATTACATCTTAGAAATTCACTGTAAAGGAGAAGTCCACTTCCAGAACAAAAATTTAGAGATAACGTAAGCTTCAAACGATCCCAAATGCGGTTGTAAACGATCCCAGCCGAGGAAGAAGAGTCTTATCTAGCGAAACGATTAGTTATTTTCATTTAATTGATGTTCTTCGTATTGTCTTTCTCTTCCTGAACTCTGTGTATTCTGGCTCAAGACAGTTAGGGTATGTCGAAAAACTCCAATCGTATTTTCTCCCTCAACTTCAAAAATCATTTCAAAATCATTCTACATCGTTGCAGAAGTACAGACACAGTGTTTGCAAAGTGAAAATGCAGAGAAGATCAAACACCCTTAACAAAAAAGGTAAAACAGCGATATAGGACGATTTTGAAGTTGAGGGAGAACATGAGATGGGAGTTTTCGACATAACTGGAACAAAACAGAGTTCAGGCACAGTAAGACAAGATGAGCGTTTGACATAAAAAAAGTATATTAATTGTATTATTTTTATGAAAATAACTGATAAATTCACTAGTTTACACAATTGGGATCGTATGAAGCCGCATTTAAACTGCTTTTTGGAAGTTAAAAAATCGGGGCACCAATGAAGTCCATTATATGGAGAAAAATGCTGAAATGTTTCCCTCAAAAAACTATTTCTTTACGACTGAAGACAGAAAGACACGAACATCTTGGATGACAAGGCGGTGAGTACATTATCTGTCAATTTTTTGTTCTGGAAGTGGACTTCTCCTTTAATATCTCTGAATTCACCTTACAAAAATATTAATATTCATTGTAAACAATGGAACTACACCCAATATATTTAGGCCTAAATTGAAGATTTACGTATTTGAATTGCATATAAAACTTAGATATATTTGGATGACATGAATTGCAAACATATAAAGGTAATGTGATGCATGTTTGTGACCCTGGACCACAAAACCAGTCAAAAATACACTGTATGGGTCAAAATTATCTAGGATATTAAGTAAAGATCATGTTCCATGATGATATTTTGTAAATTTCCTACCATAAATGTATCAAAACTTCATTTTTGATTAGTAATATGCATTGCTAAGAACTAAGAAGATTTTCTCAATATTTAGATTTTTTTTGCACCCTCAGATTGCAGATTTTCAAATAGTTGTATCTCAGCCAGATACCGTCCTATCCTAACAAACATCCATAGAAAGCTTATTTATTCAGCTTTCAGATGATATATAAATTTCAGTTTTAAAAAAATGGACACTTATGACTGGTTTTGTAGTTCAGGGTCACATCTGTCAATCATACATTGAGGAAACAGGTTAGATTTATCCTGTTTGCATCTATTTGGTTGCATTTTAATAATTCTATTTTGAAAATGCATTTATTTTTGCATCCATTTGACTGTATTCAAATAATTCCATTTTTAAAATGCATTTATTTAAACAGTTTAGAATCAGCATAAATTTGTTCATTTTAAAATCTATTAAATGTATACCGTTAAAATGCATGAACACTGTTGAAATATGATTATCTGTGGAACAAGCAATATTCAGTTTTAAAACAATTCAGATTTATTGATGGTAAATATATAAACCTGGTTACTGTGTATTTAAAACATTTAGTTACAGAAATCTGTGTGACTGACAAATATGCATCACATCAAGTTTAATTTGTTTATGGTAAAACGGTTTGATCCAAATGCAAGGAAATTATACATGCATCTTACGTTTAGGCCTAGTTTTTAATTTTTTTTGTTTTAAATTCCACTCAATGCATCTAAAATGAATCAATATCATTTGCATAACATGAAAAAGCACAAAAATACAACTCTGCACTTGCTCAAAGAGCATTTTGTTCTCTTGAAACTTTCAAGAAAGGATTAATTGCTGAAAAGGCAACTTCTCCTAATGCGGCCTATTGTTAGATCTCTGCTATTTTTATTTCTGACCATACGCAAAATGCATGGCTTAAGTTAAAGATGATTGTATTTCAAATGCACAACACATTCTGTGATCGATTGCATTGTGCATATCAAATCTTTCTCTACCAAGTGCACTATGAAACATGAGATTAATAGTATTAAAACAGTATTAATATAAGAAATGCGGCCCTGGATTCAACTAATGTATAAACTCACAGGGGCTCAGACCTAATTAACTAGTCTCCGTGGGTTTAACCTGAAGAACCGCTAATTAGAAGATCAGAACAGTGACAGTGCAGCACAGATAGTACAGATAATAAAGTACAAAAATAATGTTTCCAGTACAAAGATTCAACACAATCTTTGTGCAACTGGATAAAAACACCCATTTACATGATTAACCACATAATACAAATGTAAACAGATTCCTAACATGGTATTTTATTATATATTTATACCATCTGTCTATAAGTACACAATGAAACTAAACGCAGTTTAGATTGTTTTTGAACATTTAAACCATTTTTAATTCGACGTACAAATACAACACTCATTCCGAGAGATGCCAAAAAAAAAAAAAAGCGAGATCCAACACAGTGGCTAATGATCTGACGCATGCATGCAACTCAGCATGGGTGTAGCTGTTTACACTTTCTACATATTTAAAAATACGCCAAGGTAGCTTTATTTTCAGGTTGCTAATGAGAATTAGAAGCAGCATCTAAAAAGGTGAAGTCTTTTTCATTTAGATCAAGTTAGTTTAGATTATTAACAGACTATTAGGATGCATGTAAACAGTTGTTGAATTTACATGATTACATGTGAGAAATAACTAAATGAGACTTTTGCATATATCAAATTCCACTTTCTATACTTTATATTATTACTCTACTATTGTCTGTACTGTCAATATCCAAACTGAACCTTGTTTCAAACATTTCACACTAAAAACTATGTGAGACAAAACATAACAAACATATAACTCACATGCATTAATCTAATGAAATGGTAAATTAATGATGCATATTATAAAAGCTGCTTCCATAAGTCTTCCGCTTAAATAAATGCATTACTGTACCAATTATCTTAACATCTGTTAAGACTAATAACACTAAAGCAGTACTGCATCTATATATAATTCACTACTACATTCTGCAGTGAATCACCAGTACAACCAACCCTTCATTTCTTCATTTATGTCGTGCTCTGTGTGCTTTAGCAGGTTAATGCATTGGTATTTTTACGACCAAAGCAAGGCTATGAATAAACCTACGGGAAAAACATGCACGGGTAACGTTACGCGCATAAACACAATATGGGGAAATACGAGCTTGTTTACACTACATTTGCATGACTGTCGACTAATGCAACTCTAGAGCTGCATAAAAGTAAGAAAGAGTTTGACTGCACAAATATGCACGGGATAAAGTTTAAAAATAAGGAAGTATGAAGCAAGCAAGCATGCATTGATTGCAGCTGCGTGCTAAAGCGAGCAGCTGCGCGAGCCAGAAAAAAAGCATTAAAGCCAAAAAACATGCCATTGCGTTGCTCACAAACTGTATTTTGTTAATATTACACGTTTAAAATGACCGATAATCGATGCACGAGCATGCATACCGATGTGTGCATGTTGGTGATGCACTGTCACTGGTTAGCTTTGCTGCTACCGATTCTTAAAGCGGAATATTATTGAAGAACTGCCGCATTCGGATCCATACGAAACACACAAACGCAAAGAGAATCGAAGCCTCACCGCAGATGTAGGCATGTATGGCGGCTGTCATGTCCACAGAAAAGCGCATTTTAATTTAAAGCGCGTGTCATGCTGCTCAGGCTCCGTGCGGAACCAAAGGCTCCCACAATATCAGCAAACCTCTGGGGGGCTTCGGCTGTCAGGACACGCATGATGTCACATTTCACACTCTGTTCGCGCTTTAGCGTTATAAAAGACTCGGAAAGTTCTCGTTATGCATGCAAAAAAGCTCGTGTTAGATGTATTTAGCGATTGTAATGATCGTTGGGGTTTCGTACACTTTGTGACTAATTTGTTAAATTACTTCATCTTAACATTTCTACTTAAATCTTGGTACGAAATAAAGGATTTTGCGTAAATATGAATAATCTGTTTTTGTTTTTTTCGCCAGATCAATTAAATTGTTATAAAAGCGTGACGCCTTTTTGTGTAGTTTGCCATTTCAACCACTAGGTGGAGATGTGTTTGGTTTTAGATTGAAAAAAAGGTTTATAGAACGTTATGAAAACATTAGGAGAACGTTCTCCAAACCTAAGTGGAATGATCTATTACTGTATGAAAGGAAGTATTTTTTTGAAATTGAAAATCTGTTTCGTTTCAATCTTTATATACTTAAATATATTTCTAAATATATTCAAAGGGCAAGAAAATACATTTTCAATTTTGCAATCAAGCCTTAATGTTTTTTGTATTTTTTGTTTTGTATATTTTTTTTTAAAATGCGTTTAAAAATACATTAAAATGTAAGTAAAAAAAAAACAAACAAAAAAACGTAAATATGGCTAAATATATTTTTGAGATTTTTCTTTATATTTTGAAATATATTTAATAAATATATTTGAAAATAACATTTTTTTTTAAATATGGGTTTTCATAAAGAAAACGTTCCTGGCCGATCAGTACCCTGAAAGAAAACTCACAATATAATAGTAATAACAAAAATGCATCGTCTCATAATTATAAATTAACTTAAAAATAAAAACAACAACAACAAAAAGTTTTTAATAAATAAAATAAACAAGAAAATGTAAAAAAAAAAAAAAAATTAGTTAAAAAATTAAATTAAATTAAATTGCTTTCTTGTTAAATGATCAGCATAAAGAGTCACACAATAACTTGAAATATATAAAAAAAACAAAAACAAAATAATAGTAATGACAAAAACATGTCTAATAATTATAAAATAATCTAAAAATTAAACAAAAAAACTTTTACAACTTAGAAAAATTAATTAAAGAATAAATAAAATAAGCAAAAAAATAAAAAAAGTAAAAAAATACATTCACAAAGTTATCCTTATAAGGAAAGTATCATGTCCTTCAGCAGTAAAGCACTTCAAATTGCTTTCTTGTTAAATGATGAGCATATAGAGTCATAAAATTACTTAAACATAAACATAAACATAAAAAAACACAATATAATAATAATAATAATAATAAATAACAAAAACATGTTGTTTAATAATAATAAATCAACTTAAAAATAAATCTACATTTTTTTTTGAAAAACTTAAAGAATAAATAAAATGAACAAGAAAATGTTAAAAATAAACAAAGTAAAAAGCACATTCACAAAGTTATCTTTTTCAAAGCATTTTCTTTAGCAATAAAGCACTTTAAATTGCTTTCTTGTTAAATAATGAGAGTCATAAAATAAATTGAAATCTATAAAAATATAATAATAATAAATAACAAAAACATTATAAATTAAAACAATTCTAAAAAAAAATTGAAAATAAATAAATAAACGAAGTAAAAATGTACTTTGTTTAACAAGAAAATGTTAAAAATAAATAAAGTAAAAAGTACATTCACAAACTTATCTTTATCGGGAAAGTGTCTTTAATTTGCTTTCTTGTTAAATGATGAGCATATAGGGTCATAAGATAACTTGAAATATATACACAAAAAGTAATAATAATAATAATAATAATAAGATTAATAATAATACAAATTGAGCTTTAAATCCATCAACTTTACATTTGTGTAGATGAAACTGAGCACACAGGTGTTTTATCACCCCAATTTTCAGTGTCGAAACGTATTTCCAGTCATTTATACATAAATAATGACAGAATATTTGCAACTACTCATTTAAAATAATTTATTACAATCATTCTTTTAATTTTATTGTATGCGCCACTCGACCGCTACACGGCGCCGTCGCCGGCAGTGACGCAGGAAGCGCTCCGTGCCGTAGAAGCAGCGCGTCTTTTTTGCGCCTGCGCACAAGCTCGACTTCCTTTTCGACATCCCGATCGAGAGAGACGAGATGGGCCATCAGCAGCTCTACTGGAGTCACCCGAGAAAATACGGCCAGGGATCCCGATCCTGGTCAGTTTTGCATCAGTCGCGTGTTTAATGTGAAGGCTTTATGATTTTGCGTGATTTGGGCGCGCGCAGGCCGTTTCGCGTTTGTTATAAGTGTGTGAATGTGAAGCACATGGATGATGATGATGCGCGCTAATATGGCGGCTGCGGCGAAGATCGGTCCGCTGTTGTTCTGGTCCCGCAGCATAGCGATCATAGTTCAACTGGACCCGCTGTAGTAAAACTTTCAGCCTTAATATTTGCACAGTATTAGCTGCCGCTGACTTCCGTGTTGTTAAAGGGAATCAAAAGTTCACTTAAAAAAATAATAATTCTGTTGGCGTTCACTCGCCCTCACGTTGTTCTGCATCCGAACGCATTTATTTTTTCTGTTGAACATAAAAGATATTTTAAAGAATATTGATAACAAAACTGTTGCTGGTCGTTATTGACTCCTACAGTGTGAAAAAGTTCCTGTGGATGTCAATGGGGACCGGAAATTAAAGTTAACGACGGAAATATCGTTTTTTTGTGAACTGCCCCTTTAAATGACAGTATATATTATACTTTATATATTTCAAAATGTGTTTCAAGGGCAAGAAAATACGTTCTCAACTTGAATTTTTTTTTAGCCTAAGTGTAAACTTTGTAAACTGTTTACATGCGTTATAGACACACAAAAAAAGTTTTCTTTAAATGTGACCTATGTGAATATATTTTCTTGGGTATGTATTTTAAATGCTTAAAAAAAAATAATTATATATATATATTTTTTTTATTATTTTTTTTACTATATATTTAAAAAATGACCAAAATATATGTTGCTAAAAATATATATTTTCGTTTATATATGTGTATATATATATATATATATGTTGTTGTTGTTTATTTTGCATATATTTGAAGAAAAATATATTTTTGTTAATATATTTTAAAAGAGATTTTAATCTCGATATACATACACACACACACAATTCAAATTTCCAAGAATTACCTAAATAAATAATAAAATGTGTGTATATATATATATATATATATATATATATATATATATATATATATATATATATATATATATATATTTATTTATTTTAGTTTTATATGGTATTCATTTAAAAAAAATGGTATTCATTTAAAAAAATCTGGTTATTCAGTATCCTGTTAAAGATATATAAAAATAAAAAAAACTACAAAACGCTTTGTCTAATATTATAAATAAATTTTTAAAAAAGGTGAAATCTTTAAAAATACGTAAAAGAATGATTAAAATAATTAAAACAAAAATGAAACTTGCCTTCAAAATATATTTAGGAAGTTACTTTAAAGATCGTTTTCTTCAGCAATGAAGCGGTTTATATTGCTTTCTTGTTAAATGAGCATATTAAAAGTCATAAAATAACTTAATCTATTAAAAAATAAAAAATAGTACTAGTACTAATAATTACATTTTATGAATTTTAATTAAGGAACTTTACATTTAAACATTTTAGCCTATCGTCCATCTCATCTAAGTATGAGCTGATGAAATATGAATCTTGTGATGTCTCAGTCAAACATCTTACGTTATAGTTTGAAGTTGAGTTTTCGTATGTAAGGTTGATTGCAGATCATAATAATGAAATTAAAGTATTTTGGTTTACATTCATTATTTTGATGTATTTCAAATATTAATCCCTTATAATTAGTTTTGTATTTTATTATGTTTTGGATGCATTTTGTCATCTGTCGAAGTCTTGAAGTGGATTTCTTTTGAAATATACGCTGTTGTTTATAACATCTGGATTTGGATGCATTTCTAACTTGTTCTCTTGTGTTTTCCAGCCGGGTTTGCTCAAACAGACACGGTCTGATCCGCAAATACGGACTCAACATGTGCCGTCAGTGCTTCAGACAGTACGCTAAAGATATTGGCTTTGTCAAGGCAAGTATTTCTACTTTTTAAGTGTGTTTGACTTCTGCTTTGGGTTTAGCATGTCTGCATTTCATCTGTGAATTTAGATGCATGACGTATCGATGCATCATAAAACTAATCTAACTTTTCTTCTCTTACTTTGTCGTCCAGCTGGACTAAATTTATAGACGGCCGAACTTCCATGATGTGAGGTCGACGTCCTCCCGCGCACCATCCTGACATGGAGTTACTGTGGAAAACTCAATAAACATTTTTTTGTTTCTGTTAAGAAGTTGCAGTGTTTTCCTTTATTATAGAAGGGTTATGAACTGAAAATTCAGTAAATCAATGGATTATTAGCTTTGTTTTTTATAATTTTCATAAGCATTGATTGGGAACACCTAAACATGCATCTGGAGAAGGTCTTGGTTAATGATGCTTGTCTAAAGTTGAAATAAAAATGAGTTTGGTTGCAGAGACTGTTTAGCTTCTGTCGTTTTACAATTAATTGAAATTATAAACCTGGAAATGTTATGGGTACTGTATATGCAATTAAAATTAAACTTAAGCAAACTTGAGATGTAGAAGACGTCAAAAGATAAATGTGAAAATGTGATTTTGTCCAAAGGTGTGCAGAGGAAAAATACATCAAATAGTTATTTGGATCATAATTCGTTGACCAAATGCAAGAGTTGTTAGTAAAATTTTATTAACTCTGTTATCTGTGTAGATTGAAATATGGGCTATTCTACCGAATTGGTGCAAAGTGCTGTGCCACAACACACTTAAGCATTTGTTAATATCTATTGAAACACAAAATAATATTAAAAATATTAGTAAGCTTAATATATATAAAATCATTTATTGGGAACTTGCATTTGTGTGGTGGTTCAAAACCTAACCCATAAATTTCAACTTATGAAACTTATGTTTGTCTTTTTTGCATTTTATTCCATTGTTTTTAAAAATATCTTTTTGTTTTTCACTTAATTTTTTGAGGTGTTATTTCATAAATTGTCCATAACACTCATGACAAAAGGTAGTGACAGAAGGGAACACTTGATCCTATATTTGGGGGAAATAAAGTTTTAATATTTTAATAGGAGGTTAAAATTCTGAAATGCAGTTTGGTCGCTACAAAAACACAACACTGTCACGTGATGTTTTGTCAAAAATAAAGTATACTGAATTATCAACGAAAATATTATGGTAGCTTTTGGTTCAGTGTATATTCAGACAAATGAATCCTTAAGTTTGAAATCAGTATGATCAACTTTTTGCTTTTTACAAAGAAAAACGGCATTCAAAATACAACAAATCTCATAAATCACAATTGAAATATTGTTATAATTGTAACTGTTATTGATTTATCTCTGAAAATGTTTTAATAAAAATTAAAATATATATATTTACAATGTAGATGTAAGCAAAATCGTAATAGGTCAGTATAACCCTTCTAATTAAATTATATATTACCGTACTTCAGTAGTGACAAATTTGGGGAGAGAACAAATATTCCAAAAAATACAATGAAAATACAGTATGAGAATTAACTGCAAAATTACTAGAAATGTGTATTTTGGATATTATACAATTTGCATACATACAAAATTTGTGAAAAAATACATTTTTAAGATGTTTACAACTCTGTAGAATGGACTATAAAATGTATATAGAATTAGAACTGTCATTATTCTGTCAGTAATTTAATAAAAATGCAAAACAAAAACAACAGCCAATCAATAGATAACTAATAATAAATAACTAAACTCATCCACTGAGTTAATGCAAACATAAAAACAGACAAATTTAAGCGACAACTCCAGTAGTATTTTTATTAATTCTTTAATTTAATATATGTGAAAATGTAACGCTGACCAGAGTTTCATATTATTATCAATATCTGTTGCACTTTCTTATTTTCTGAACGGGAAGCGAACACATTCTCTCCAACCGTAACCATAACAACAATTACTATTTACACCCAAAACCAGTCGACGAGGATGGGATTCGAACCCACGCGTGCAGAGCACAATGGATTAGCAGTCCATCGCCTTAACCACTCGGCCACCTCGTCTTGACGCCGCACCAGTTTATGGATTTTACAAATAGTTTGCTTATGTAAAAACGAACAGATGACGTAACTCATGAATATTAATTACGGTGCTTGTTTGGACGCTCAACCGCAGAGTTGCAGCTCAACGGCGGCGCAGCTAACGCCCTGATTAATATTAATGAGGAACGCCTCCACTACAGTTTTACGATTTTATTTACAAAGTCTAATCATGTTGGCTACGCCATGTTTAAATAATATAAAGCAACCATTTAAAAACAAAGTGACCAAAATGACTTTAAATGAAGCAAAACAAATCATGCTGTAATAGGTAATAGGTCAGAAATGAGCAGGGAGGTCCTTCTTTATAATTTGCATTTGTGGCATAAAATATCATAAATGTTACTTCAATGGATATTCATAATATTTTGTTTACAAGTGAATAAGCTAAAATAAAATAAAAAAAAATCATTATAATATTTTTTGTGCCCACAAAACACATATTAAACACATATTAATGTTAAAAATATTAGTATAATTAATTTAGTTGTTAATATATAAAAATGAGATACTATGTATAACGAAAAACACTAATTTGTATATACCTGTGTAAATAGGTAAACGAGTGAAATCACTGCATGGAAACAGCGCCATCTGCCCGCTGGTGAATTGAATGCAACACTGCTTCCCAAAGAGAGTTTGAGGTGAGTTTTATCACGACATTTTATCACTCAAAATCGTTCAAAACACAAGAGTCAGCACTGTATTTTTAAGTTTTTTGTTTAAGAACATGTTAAGTAGTTGCTGTCACGTGTTTGGCGTCGAATACACCGTGTTTTATTTCAAATTACACGAGTTAAGGCGTTTATGCGTTTATTTATTTATTTATTTATTTTTCAACCACTTCGTGCTCATGTTTGAATCTTTCAATCAAGATAACAGTCATAATAACAATCAATATCTGACGTTTGTTGTTGAGAGTTTACAAATTTACAATGCAGAGGTGGCACAGAAGCGTGTCTGAAGTGGTATTTACATATCTTTACACAGACTGTGTAAAGAATAAATTAGTTTACACAACAATTTTCACTGTATACTATAATACAAAGGGATGAAGTGGGTCAGAGCTGGCCTATTTAAATGGCTTTTATGCTGCATTACGTTTTTACATAGAATTTAAGCAGGCACAGAGCAGCCTTAACTCATCTATGTGTCAAATTTGCACCGCAAAGGTGGCACAAAAGCACCTCTATGTGCTGACTTTAATACTAGTGTGTCAGAGCTGGCATAAGTTAGTCTGGCTTTTATGCTGCATTACGTTTTTACACAGAATTTGAACAGGCACAGAGCAGCCTTAACTCATCTATGTAAATTATGGCAAATTTACACTGCAAAGGTGGCATTAACATGCATATAAGTGCTGACTTTAATGCTAAGGACTAAGTGGGTCAGAGCTGGCATAATTTATTCTGACTTTTATGCTGCATTACGTTTTTACACAGAATTTAAGCAGGCACAGAGCAGCCTTAACTCATCTATGTAAATTATGGCAAATTTACACTGCAAAGGTGGCATTAACATGCATATAAGTGCTGACTTTAATGCTAAGGACTAAGTGGGTCAGAGCTGGCATAATTTATTCTGACTTTTATGCTGCATTACGTTTTTACACAGAATTTAAGCAGGCACAGAGCAGCCTTAACTCATCCATGTAAATTATGCCAAATTTACACTGCAAAGGTGGCACAAAAGCACTTCTAAGTGCTGACTTTAATGCTAGGGACTAAGTAGGTCAGAACTGGCATAAGTTAGTCTGTGTTTTATATGGCAGTATGTCTTTACACAGAACTTAAGCAGGCACAGAGCAGCCTTAACTCATCCATGTGCCAAATTTACACTGCAAGGGTGGCACAGACATGCTACCAAGTGCTGACTTTAATACTAGTGTGTCAGAGCTGGCATAAGTTTGTCTGGCTTTTATGCTGCATTACGTTTTTACACAGAATTTAAGCAGGCACAGAGCAGCCTTAACTCATCCATGTAAATTATGCCAAATTTACACTGCAAAGGTGGCACAAAAGCACTTCTAAGTGCTGACTTTAATACTATTGTGTCAGAGCTGGCTTAAGTTAGTCGGGCTTTTATGCTGCATTACGTTTTTACACAGAATTTAAGCAGGCATAGAGCAGCCTTAACTCATCCATATAAATTATGCCAAATTTACACTGCAAAGGTGGCACAAAAGCACTTCTAAGTGCTGACTTTAATACTATTGTGTCAGAGCTGGCTTAAGTTAGTCGGGCTTTTATGCTGCATTACGTTTGTACACAGAATTTAAGCAGGCACAGAGCAGTCTTAACTCATCCATGTAAATTATGCCAAATTTACACTGCAAAGGTGGCACAGATGCGTTTCTAAGTGCTGACTTTAATGCTAAGGACTAAGTAGGTCAGAGCTGGCATAAGTTAGTCTGGCTTTTATATGGCAGTATGTTTTTACACAGAATTTAAGCAGGCACAGAGCAGTCTTAACTCATCCATGTAAATTATTCCAAATTTACACCGCAAAGTGACACAAAAGCACCTCTTAAGTGCTGACTTTAATAATAATGTGTCAGAGCTGGCTTAAGTTAGTCGGGCTTTTATGCTGCATTACGTTTGTACACAGAATTTAAGCAGGCACAGAGCAGTCTTAACTCAGCCGTGTAAAGATGCATAAAATCTGTAAACCTCTTCCCTTTGTCAGGGCAATATATATGGTTCAAAGACGTTAAGATGTTCACATCAAAATAATTTTACAAAAGTGATTTTATGTCATTAAATTAAATGTCTACTTTTAAGGTTTCAAATAAGTTTTTGGAGAATAAAATGTCAAAATTTGGTTGAAATAATGTTGCATTGACATTCAGTGTAACACAATATTTAAGTAAAAATTCAAACAACAACAATTTTCTTGTGTTTTAAATGAGTAAAAAATTCTTAGTGACAAATGGGCAAAACCTAGGATAGTGGCAAATTTCACCTTTTAAAAAATGTAGAATTACAACTAATTAGTATTTGGGGTGAAAGAAATTCGTCTTTTAATATGTCATACAGTGATTTTTGTTGTAAATATGGCAAGATTGTTACACTGAATGACATTTTAGTTGGTGTCTTCTATAAATTAGGGAAAAATGTATGATACTTATTTTTTGCTCAGAAAAGCCAAAAACAAAAATGCAATTAAATTAAACAGAACTTTTTTTTTTTGGGTGGAAAAACAACAATTTAGAGCAATATTACACTTATTGTTTTTATGCATATATATATATATATATATATATGTGTGTGTGTGTGTGTGTGTGTGTGTGTTTTTCTTACACTTAAAATATTACCTATAATGTTTATAAATATGTACATAATTATATTAATGTAGAATTAATATGACATTAATGTACACGAAGTACTGAATTCTAGATACATGTATGGAGGTTCTTGACTAGTAATCCTGGTGTCAGACACTAGATGGCAGAAGTGTAAAACATTTGAAGAGTTGACGTTTCACCAATATAACTGTAAAAATACAGTCAATCACGTATGGTAGCCCTTATAAAAGCAAGCATTCGACTGTTTCTTTTAATGCACATGACGAATGAGTTCAAAACAGGTTTATATCTGTGTTCAGACAGACAATAAAACCAGTTTAAGGTTAAAAGCAGTGGTTTTCACCTTTAGGTTTATAGCTGCCATCCGCTCATGCTGTTTTATCATCCAACCAACCCAAACTATGACCTACAGGAGGATGATCTGAACGATGACGTACTAACAGTCATCATGGATACACAGTAAGAGATATTTATGGATATCTGCTGGTTTTTAATGCTCTGCTTTTGGCCGTAAAATGTTAAATGTGTCGCTGGAAGCCCTTTCTAACAGCTGAACGGAGGCCTTGACCTCGTGATTTACTCTGCCAGCCGCGTATCCTTTGGCTTCCCATCTATTTCCAAGATAACAGGACATTTCAGATGTTGCTTCAGAGGTTGGTTGGCATGGAAACATCATCGCACATGGTTTGTATCCGCTCGCCGTGGCTGCCTCTGAATGCACGTGAAGATACGCTTGTTCCTCGCAGTCTTTGCGACGGGGTTTGACCTTTGAGCTTATCTTTTTTCCACACCAGCTTCGCATGATTTCATCGTGATACGATAACAATAAGTCAGAGTGAAACACTTTCCTCCTGTGTAGTTGCACAAGGATTCAACAAATAGTAGATGTGAGCATTTGATTTTGCTGTTGTACTTGCTGTTTGAATCGCATCGTCTTTATATGTGATAAATTAAATAAATTATTTTGCATAAATGAAAGAGATTTGCACATGAAATAATTCATTTTGACATTAATTTATAGACAATCATGCACATTTCTTACCAAATTATAATGCATCTAGACATTTTTATTTTTATATGCATATATATTTATTTATTTTGTAATTCTTAATGGTGATTATTATTGTAATAGTCTCTGAAAAAAAAAAAAAATGTAAAGTGCATTTCTAAAAATAAATAAATGAGGACTTTTTTATTCTATTAACATGACAAATGTATATTTAGCAGCAAAAAAATAAGTGCAGTTGATAAATTAAATGACTAGCATGACTATTTAACAGTGATAAATAAAATCTCTACATGTTTTATGTAAAGAAATTATATTTGCATATATACATATATTTATACACATTTATTATCTAAATATGGGTTTTATTTTCATGTAATGAAAATGTGTACTTGTGAAAAAATGTCATAAATATATGAAATAAAAAGGCATTAAAAATTGGTAATAGTTTATATTTCTAATACAAATTTACTGAAACAATAATTATTAAATTATTATAATTTATTAATATTATATAAAAGTATATAAATGATAAATTATTATAATTATTGAAACCACAATAGCCATTAAATACTGACTAGTTAATAGTAAAATAGTAAAACTAATTTTTGCATTTTCATAATATATATTTATATTTTCATATATACATATATTTATATATAAGTAACTAGACATTAAAATTTTGTAATAAAGTCTATATTTCTAATACAAATGTATTAAAAATTATTATTTGATTATTATTTATTAATATTATATAATATATTAATTAGAATTATTGATACTACAAGTTCTATAGTAATTAAATATTGCCTAGTTAATAGTAAAATAGTCATAAAATAATAATTTTAAAAAAATTAATCATTAAATTTAAAAAAAAGTAGTCATTAAAACTGGTAATAAAGTCTATATTTGTTATACATTTTACTGACACAATAATGATTAAATTATTATAATTTATTAACATTATATAATTATATAAATTATTAATTACTATAATTCTGAATACCACAAGTTCTATAGCATTAAATATTGCCTAGTTAGTAGTTAAATTTTGATAATATATATTTGTATGTACATATATACATATACGTATATTTATATATAAGTAACTAGGCATTAAAAATTGGTAATAAAGTCTATATTTTTAATAAAAATTTATTGTAAATTATTGTTCAATTATTATTATTTATTAATATTATACAATATATTAATTCTAATTATTGATACTACAAGTTCCATAGCCATGAAATATTGCCTAGTTAATAGTAAAATAGTCATATAGAATAATAATTTTCAATAAATTTGTATTAGAAATATAGACTTTAATACCAATTTTGAATGCCTAGTTACTTGTATATAAATATATGTATACGTATATATTTATATTTATATTTATTTATATAAGTAGTCATTAAAAATGGGTAATAAATTCAAAAGATAAGAATAGTAAAAGAAAAGTTTTGGAATTTGTGATTTTTATATATATATATATATAAAAATTTTTTTTACTATTCTTATCTTTTGATTTTAGGGTGAATTATGACCCGAATACTTTTTCTTGACAGGTTTTGTGAGATTCATTGTTAAATTCTGACTGTATGCCAGGCTACTTTGGTATTTTATTACAGGAACAGTGATCATTAGCAGTTCCTGTGGTGTTTTCGGGTTGCTAGGGCATTCTGCGTGTTGCTAGGTTGTTAGTAATACTGGCTTCCTGTCTGGTGTGAAAAGATCTGTGATCTGCTCTATATATGGCTCGGGTTCCTCCTTCAATGTGCATCTGTGGATTTTTTCACCATTTCAGTCCCAGTCGTGTCCTGAGGAGACGCTAGTGCACCACGCAGCTCGCTGTGCGTCTTCAGTATTCAAAGCCATGCTAATAGAGGCGCGGGCGGAGCTGCAGATGTGGACAGGGTGAGCTAAAGGTGCCTGGCTGTTTTTAAACCCTCAAGGGCGCTTCTGAAGCCCTCCGTTAAAAGAGACATGCAAATAGGATAAGTTAAGAGTCAGCCAAGATAAGACGATCAACCGAGGCGGAGCTAATTAAATATTCCACGCCATTTGAAGTGTGCGGCACGGCTCGCAAACAGGCGAAAACTCAAGGCCAGTATAAACAGGCTGTGTTTGTGAGTGTGTGTGTGAGCTGCATGTTCTTATGTATATTTCAGGAACAGTTTTCAGGGTTAACAGGCCTGTGCAACTGCACATAATAGTCAGATCTGAGACCTTAAAACACAAAAGCTCCTGGTGTTCCAGCTATGACAGATGGTGGAAGTGTGAATGCACTGGCTGATGATCATCATGCAGGCTGTGTGGCCTCAAGCTCAGGTATTATGCACAGCATCCTGGGCCTGCAGTAATGATGTCAGCTGTATTTAATTCACTCACGGAGCCGCGTTGAGATCCCCATATCTCTGGGTCTGAACCGTATAGGGACTTAAAATTACAGATACCAAAAGAAAAGTTTGTTGAGAACCAGTAACCGAAAGGATATTAAGATATCTTTAATATTTCTTGAGTTGCAGACATGCAAACTTTGGAAAATGAATATTTTTGGCACTCAATATGTCATGTTCTATGCAGTTGTTTTGATGCAGGGAAATAAGATGCGTTTCTAATTTGATATTATTTGTTCTTTAGACATTTTTCTTTAAAACAAATATCACCTGTATGCAAAATGATTCACATTTGGTTTTTGTCCACTGAAAATGTGTAGAATTTACTCACGGAGGTGCATTGAAATCCTCATATCTCTGGAATTGAACCACAGAGGGACTTAAAAATGAAGATTCCAAAAGAAAAGTTGGTTAAGAACCAGAAACCGAAAGGATATTAAGAGATATTTAATATTTCTTGAGTTACAGACATGCAAACTTTGGAAAATTAATATTGTTGGCACTTAATATGTTGTTTTCAAAGTAGTTGTTTTGATGGAGGGAAATAAGATACATTACTTGTTCTTTAGATATTTTCCTTTAAAAAAGTATCAGCTGTATGCAAAATGATACATATTTGGTTTTTGTCCACTGAAAATGTGTACAATTTACTCATGGAGGCACACTGAGATCCTCATATCTCTGGAATTGAACCACAGAGGGACTTAAAAATGAAGATACAAAAAGAAAAGTTGGCTAAGAACCAAAATCTAAAAGGATATTAGGATAGCTTTCAGATTTCTGGAGTTACAGACTTGCAAACTTTGGAAAATGAGTATTTTAAGCACTCACACTATGTTTAATGCAAACGTTTTGATAGAGGGAAACAAGATATGTTTCTAGTTTCAACATGATTTGTTCTTCAGATGATCCTCTATAAAAGAAAGAAGTATCAGCTGTGTGCAAAGTGACTCACATTTGGTTTTTGTCCACTGAAAATGTGTACGATTTACTCATGGGGGCACATTAAGATCCTCATATCTCTGGAGTTAAACCACAGAGGGACTTAAAAATGAAGATATCAAAAGAAAAGTTGGTCAAGAACCAGTAACCGAAAGGATGTTAAGAGATCTTTAATATTTCTTGAGTTATAGACATGCAAACTTTGGAAAATTAATATTTTTGCACTTAATATGTTCTATTTAAAATAGTTGTTTTGATGGAGACAAATAAGATACATTTCTAATTTGAACATTATTTGTTCCTTAGATATTTTCCTTTAAAAAAAAAGTATCAGCTGTATGCAAAATGATACATATTTGTTTTTTGTCCACTGAAAATATGTACAATTTACTCACGGAGGCACATTGAGATCCTCAAATCTCTGGAGTTGAGCCATAGACGGACTCAAAAAGGAAGCTACTAAAAGAAAAGTTGGTTAAGAACCAAAATCTAAATTGATATTAGGATAGCTTGCAAATTTTTGAAGTTAACAAGAAATTGAGTTGCAAACTTTGGAAAATGAGTATTTTAAGCACTCACACTGTGATGTTTAATGCAAATGTTTTGATAGAGGGAAACAAGATACGTTTCTAGTTTCAACATTATTTATTTTTCAGATGATCCTCTTTAAAAGAAAAAAGTGTCAGCTGTATGCGATTTATGTTTATCAAAAGTGATTTATGTTTTTTGACCACTAAAAAATTGTACATTTTGTGTATAAAGTTGTATTAAGATCCCCAAATCTCTGGAAATGAATCATATAGGGCCTGAGAAATAAAGATATCAAAAGAAAAGTGTGTTAAAAAACAAATTCTAAAAGGATGTTAAGATATCTTTAATACATTTTAAATTACATGAATGCAAACTTTGGGATGAAAAGTGCTTTTTTCCATTTTTTTGAATAGTCACCATTAGCAAGTAATGTAACAAAGATTGAGATTTTACTAACAGAGCTACCAGTCTCTGTAAAAATAATATAATGATGTCACAATCTTTCTGATGCTATTTTTACCCCCCCGTAATTTGGCTCCGAATCTCAGGTGAAAATTGCATCTTCACTCCCTTCTACAAAATAGTGGATTACTCTGTAAATATTCATCCATGACATTTAGTATTTTGGCTTTCTTCTTTGTTTATGACAAAAAGGTCATCATTTTTAGCTGGGGACTACTGGTTAAGTTATTCAGCAGTGTTAATTCACTTACATAGCTGCAGTTTAATTAAACAAACCATCTTGCATGAAGCCAGGTCAGACGCTTGTGCCAAAAACACGATCAGATACAAGAGCCAAAGCCGTAAAAGTGTCTTTTGTGAGCTGTGTAGCCTTTTGGGAAGTTGAATTACTCTTGAGTGCAGAAAGATCAAGGAGTGACATTTAACATCATGCAAAGAGTCAGTTCACACCCGACCCTCTTTAGACGACTCTGGACCGGAGGTTTGGATAATCTCCAAACGGTTTGGAGTTCCCGTAGGTCAGGAATACTCAAAGTCCGGTGTGCTAACACAATCAGGCTTTTCAATTCACTTGCCACATTTTCCAAGTGAGCAATGCAATGCAACATGTTTTTTTTTTAGTTAACACTGCAAATGTCAGCAATGTTGGCACCAACAGACAGAAGATTGATGAATTTAGATTTATACCATATTTTCTTAAATAAGAGGTCTACATATACATAAGAGGTGCAACTAATAAATACTTTTAATTGTTCATTGTTTGCTTTTGTTAACAATTGCATTGTAACCTTATTGTAAACATATGTATGCATGCATTCAGCAGCATCTAAAGTGACTTGCATTGCATTTAAGGTTTATTTGAGTTCTTGCAATCCCTGGCAATCAAACGCATTGTTTTGCGAGACTCACTTTTCAATTCAGCTGCCACATTTTGCACCTGAACCGCAAATGAGCAATGCTACAACATATTATAACACTCTTGTTGTGTTGAACGAATCTAAGTGAGTGTGTTGATTATAATAGAGTGTAGATAGTTTCATTCTAGTTTCTAAAGTAGTGCTGTGTTTTCCTACTTCATAAAGATTTTGCAGTTCATTATGTAGTAAGCTATTTGTTTTTTTAGTATTGTCAGCACTGCAGATACTGTAATTGCTGACTGGCACAAAGTGAAGGCTGTTTTTGGTTGTGTGTGAATTATATTTAGCAGCAAAGATTAACACCAAACGTCTGTAGTCTGGCACCGAAAATCGACTGAACTAAATTAATTTGCATTGGTCCATTTTTGTTGAAAGCATAAAACTGAATGTTTTTCAGAAATATAAAGTATGCAAAATTGCATGCCAGTTCTTATTAACAATTGCATGCTAAACTTGTTATAAACATCTTTTTTTCAGCCATTTGTCAGCTTTTATTCAAGACGTCATACATGCATTCTCTAGAAATCAAACTCATGACTGGCATTTGTAATGCAATGCTGTTTGAGTTACAGTTTTACCAGTTTTATTAATGCATTTTGCATGTTTAAGTTGTAATAAACTGGAAAACATACAATAGAAACATTATTTAATTTGAGCTTCGCTTTTTCGCTCCTTGATTCCAACAGACAAACTGAGATGGTTGTAATCATAAAACTGAAAATAACACCTTATTGTAAAAATTTAATTTTTATGCATTTGGCTTTTTTTTTTTCAGCATTTGTTCAAGGCGACTTGTATTGCACTTAAAATTTATGTAATGTAAAGATTTGCTGCATGAATTTCCTGGTAATCAGACTCATGACTTTGGCATTTTTAGTGCCATGCTGAACTGTCTGAGTTACAGTTTTACCAGTTTTATTCATGCATTTGTGCATTTTGCATGTTTAAGTTTTAATAAACTGGAAAACGTACAATAGAAACATTATTTAATTAGATGTGCTTTTTGGTCCTTGATTCCAACAGACAAACTGAGATGGTTGTAATCATAAAACTGAAAATAATAAACTTATCAATTAAAAAAATTAAATATTTATTTAAATATAAATTGTGTAAGATACTGTCATATGAGGTGCATTTGACTAAATGCTTTACTTCGCGTTCATATTTTGTGTTAGTTCTAGTTACCTTTGTTGTAAACATTAATATTCATGCATTTGGCAGCTTTTTTTCAGGATGATTTACAGTGCACTTAACGTTTATGTCATGTTAAAGTTTGGTTCATGCATTCCTTTTTAATGCAGCTTTTTGTACTGAGAAAAAAAAAAAAAAAAATTATTTATTAAAATATGATGCAAGATATTTGCAACTGATTGTGTTCTTTGTTAGTTCTTATTAACAACTGCATGTTAAACTTATTGTAAACAGAATTTTTATGCATATGGCTTTTAAGCTTTTATTCAATCGACTTGAATAAAAGCTTAAAATGTATTTAATGTAAAGATTTTCTTCATGAATTCCCTGGTAATCAAACTCATGACTTTGGGATTTTTAGTGCCATGCTGAACTCTTTGAGTTACAGTTTTACCAGTTTTATTCATGCATTTGTGCATTTTACATGTTTACAGTTACATTCTTGAAAGCGTACAAAAGAAACATGATTGTCTGATAATATGGCAGCTGAAAGAGTTTCTAAAATAGTATTGGTCAGGAAGGGTCAATTATAAGACAACAATCACTGTATTTAGTCTTTTGGCTTAGTACTGAACTTATATATTTCCATTACTACTGTAATTCATCTTCAGAATAACCAGTACGATTCAAGTACTGAATAAGACCTTCCTTTGCTGAACATAAATCTAAGCTGATAGCAATGGCAGACACACCATCACTTTAAATAAACAATACTTCTCCAAATCTTGCCCTCAGCTACAGTAGGTCACTCACACAAAGCTGCTTCTGGGTGAAAAAGGCATATTTTCGTGCAGCAAGCTTCGAGACGAGCGTATGATAGACAAGTAAGCCGACTTATATTCGGCTGGCTGAAATGAAAAGACCAGATCGCCACAGCTGCCCTTTTCTCTCTGTCAGACTGAATCAAGTTCAGCGGGAGTTGTTTAATTTGAACTGCGCTCACTTACTCGATCTGTCGCTCCTCGTTTTCCAACAGACAAATCGAGCTGGGCAAATTGAAAAGGTCTTCATTCATGTGAAAACCCAGACGTTTAGTTTGAATACGAATCCACAGGTGCAATCTAGAGTGTCAAGTGAGCGTCAGACAGTTTTGTTGAATGAGATGCGGCATTGTTCAAGAACTGTGTGGAAGATGTTTGTATATTAGGTGCAGTTGATAAAAATTCCTTATATTGTGTTCATTTGCTTGTTTGGATTAGATTTGCTGAAAACGTGCTCACCCTCAGGCCATCCAAGATGTAGATGAGTTTGTTTCTTCATTCGGATTCCATCACTGTCTCACCAGTGGATTCTCTGCATTGAATGTGTGCCGTCAGAATGACTAAATGTTAACTGATGGACTGGAGTGGTGTGGATTACTTGTGGATTATTGTGATGTTTTGGACTCTCATTCTGAGGGCACTGCATTCACTGCAGAGGATCCATTGGTGAAACAGTGATGGAATGAGACATTTCTTTGTATCTTTTCAGTTCATTAGTGATACAAGATTAGGATCAATTTGTTTGGTTATCAGATTTGTAGAAATGTGTCATTCCATCACTGTCTCATCAACGGATCCTCTTGAGTGCCGTCAGAATGACAAAATGTTAACTGATGGACTGGAGTGGAGAAATATTTCGGCTTCATTCTCGTAGTATTTTGACTTTTTTCTCATGGTATTTCGACTTTATTCTCGAAGTATTTTCACTTTTTTCTTGTAGTATTTCCACTTTACTCTCGTGATATTTCGACTTTATTCTCGTAGTATTTCGACTTTACTCTCAAAGTATTTCCACTTTACTCTTGTAGTATGTTGACTTTATTCTCGTAGTATTTCGACTTTACTCTTGTAGTATGTCGACTGTATTCTCGTAGTATTTCGACTTTACTCTTGTGATATTTCGACTTTATTCTCGTAGTATTTCGACTTTACTCTCATAGTATTTCCACTTTACTCTCGTGATATTTCAACTTTACTCTCGAAGTAATTCCACTTTACTCTTGTAGTATGTCGACTTTACTCTTGTAGTATTTCCACTGTACTCTTGAAGTATTTCCACTTTACTCTTGTAGTATGTTGACTGTATTCTCGTAGTATTTCGACTTTACTCTTGTAGTATGTCGACTGTATTCTCATAGTATTTCCACTTTACTCTTGTGATATTTCGACTTTATTCTCGTAGTATTTCGACTTTACTCTCACAGTATTTCCACTTTACTCTCGTGATATTTCAACTTTACTCTCGAAGTATTTCCACTTTACTCTTGTAGTATATCGACTTTACTCTCGAAGTATTTCGACTTTACTCTTGTAGTATGTCGACTTTATTCTCGTAGTATTTCCACTTTACTCTCGTGATATTTCGACTTTATTCTCGTAGTATTTCGACTTTACTCTCATAGTATTTCCACTTTACTCTCGTGCTATTTCAACTTTACTCTCGAAGTATTTCCACTTTACTCTTGTAGTATGTCGACTTTACTCTCGTAGTATTTCCACTTTACTCTTGAAGTATTTCCACTTTATTCTCATAGTATTTCGACTTTACTCTCGTGATATTTCGACTTTACTCTCGTAGTATTTCGACTTTACTCTCATAGTATTTCCACTTTACTCTTGTGATATTTCAACTTTACTCTCGAAGTATTTCCACTTTACTCTTGTAGTATGTCGACTTTACTCTCGTAGTATTTCCACTTTACTCTTGAAGTATTTCCACTTTACTCTTGAAGTATTTCCACTTTATTCTCATAGTATTTCGACTTTACTCTCGTAGTATGTCGACTTTATTCTCGAAGTATTTCGACTTTATTCTGACTTCATTTTTGGCATAACTATTCCATGCAAAACATGCAAAAGCTTGCCTGATAAGATTTAATGCAGTTCTGATTTACATTTCAGAACGTTCTTCAGATGAATCTGTGCCTAAACGACACAGTCAAAGGTCTAGTTATGCGAGAATAGCACATTGATTGTTTAATGGGAATGTTGTTCCAAAGCCAACAAGCACGTGGATCCAGGATTCTGTCCTGTTCGGCATCGGATGTTCATCACACGAAATCAGACACACATTTGTATGAGTCTGGAACCTCTCAGCTGCGGTTTCGTGAAGCACAGGGTGATTAGCCCATCGAGCAGCTCTCCAATCTTCCACACAAAGAGCTAATCTGCCCTGTGCCCATGATGGGCATGCGCCGGTGTCATCGAGGACCATCAGCGTTAGCCTGTGGCCTTGCATTTCCTGTGGCGATAATAGCGCTGAAGGACCAGAGATGCGTGGATGTCTCGTCTGTTCAGAGCGAACGAGTGGGTAAATCAGGATCTGGAGTGCACCGTACGTGGGTGTTTAACTTTTACAACGAACGTATGTTTAAATCTGGCCTGCTTGGTTCTCTCTCTCTTTCCCTTGACGAGTGGTTAAACTGTCGGTGAGTCATAATTTCTAACCTCGGCTCAATAAATGAGCGCACGAGCTGTCGTCCTTCATGCATTTGAATTGCAAATGGGCTGGCGTTGAGAAACGTTCAATCTGCATATACGCCAATACTGGGAGTAACTAAAAGTAGCAACACTGCGAACTTAATTACAATTTTCAGGTAGCATAACAATATATTTTTAAAAGCACGACTAATCAAAATAAACTTATGATCAGTTATTGTTTTTCTATTAATATGATCAATGATTGCTTTAGAGTTTGTTCTTTGATAATTGCAGGAAGTTGCATTAAGGTTTTATGTCAGTGCTGATTTTGACTGGCCAAACATCAATCGCAGTGTAAAACTGCAGCGCTCACCGTTTTGGTGGAACAAAGGAAAGCGTCAGGAGATTTTGGACATTGAACGTAATTGCAGATGACAGAGGTCAGTCAACAAGAGCAGGCTGATCCAGACTAAAATTACTGCAGACGCAAACGAAAAATCAATCAGCGACAGAAGCACAAAGACGCGTGTGAAACGACCGACACCTCACAAATGTCATGTGATTGATGTATAGCTGGAAATGTCATGAAAATGTGCTTTGTATTGTAGAATATACACCTTATTTTCATAATCTTTAAAAAAAAATAAAAAACAGCATTTTACAGATGTATGTTTACTTTTTTATTTATAACTTTTTTTTAACTTTAACTTTAAATGTTAAAATAAAATGTTAACTGAAATAAAATGCATTTTTAAATTAGATTTTTCATTTTGATGTAGCTTAATTTGAGGTACTAAAAGTGAAAAATTAATAATGCTTTAAAAAAACAACAACAATATTTTACAGATGCATATTTACTTTTTTATTTATCTTTTTTTCCACTTTAAATGTTAAACTAGAATGTTATCTGAAATAAAATACAGTTTTAAATGAGATTTTTCATTTTGATTAAGTTTAATTTGAGGTACTAAAACTGAAAGAGAAATAAAAATTGATAACTGTTACTAAAACTTAAAATAAAAATCTCTACATCTACATATATATAAATTATATATATATATATATATATATATATATATATAATATTTTTATTTATATCAGGTTTATATACAACATATTTTCATAGTCTAATTATTTTAAATATTTGTTTAATTTGAGGTACTAAAATAAATTAAAAAAGTGAAATAAAAAATGGATAATAACTGTACAGACATTATTAAAAAAACTAAAAATGACAAAAACAATAAAATGACCAAAATTTTAACTAAAATGAAAATGTAAATAAAAATAAAAGCTTATAAATGTCATGTAAATAATGTATAGTTATAAATGTAATGAAAGTATGGTTTATATTGTAGAATATACTACATTTTTATAATCTCTTGAAAAAAGTGCTACGTCTTATTTGATTATGTACTTTTTATTCATTACTTATTTCTGTTACTTAAAAATAAACATTAACTGGAATAAAAAAAAAACAACAACTTTATTTCCCTTTACTTTAACTAAAATTAAAAGATAAATAAAATGTGATTTAAAAAAATTGTATTTTAAAATATCTGAAAATGACAAAAACATTAAAATTAAACTAAAACTTGTACTAAAATTAAATGAAATGGGAAAAAAACTAAAACTTATAAATGTCATATGAATGATGTATAGCTGGAAGTGTAATGAAAATATTTTTTTTTATATACACTATATTTTCATTGTCTTTAAAAAACAAAAAAACAAAAAAAACAATGTTTTACAGATGCATATTTACATTTGTTTTATTTATAGTTTTTTTTTTTACATTAAATGTTAAAATAAAATGTTAAGTGAAATAAAATACATTTTTTAATGAGATTTTTCATTTTTATTGTAATTTGAAGTATTAAAAAAAATAAAAGTGAATATTTCTGATTTTAGTTTAGTTTAACTTTATGTACTAAAATAATTAAACAGAAAAACAGAAATAAAATTTGATTAAAAAAATATTTAAAAAGAATTAAAAATGACAAAAGCTAAATTACTAAAACTTGTACTAATAATAAATAAATAAATAAATAAATAAATGAAAAATAAATGAAATGGAAAAAAAACTTCTAAATGTCATTAGAATGATTTGTTTAATATGGTTTATATACACCATATTTTAGTCTTTAGAGATACAGTGCTTCATCTTATGTGCTTATTTATAACAAATTTTTGAGGACGCAAAGCAAAAGGTCAGATTATTGATAACGAATGAATCAGTCTGACATCAGTGCTTCTAAATCTGATCAGGGAGGTTTATTCAAAAATGTATTATTGAGTGCCAAAAACAGCTCTTCACTGTCTAATGTGTTTAATATTATGTATTTAAAAACTGCCATAAGACAACAAACTCCCAAGTGTCGTCTTTATCATAACATTTACATTTATTCATTCAGCGACGCGTTTACCCAAAGCGACTCATGAATGAGAAACATCACAAGCAATTTATTAAAGGAGCCACAGTATTTGCACTACACAATGTACACTATTTTACTGATGTTAGAAGCAATGAGAACCAGTTTTTCAGGGTTTCTTCATTGTTTTTTTTTAGCTGATCTGCTGGAGCATGACATTAGAAACGCCAGGATCAACACAGACTCAATGCAAATTGAACACTTAATGGAAAATGTATAGCATGAACACACTTTGGATAAAGCATCTGCCAAATGCATAAATGTAAACCTGCCCAAATCCGATTAAAAGTGAGGACGCCAGCCAAATTCACACAAGTGCGTCTCGCACTCCAGGACGTTCCCTTTGCCCTGAACTGACGGGTGTTTGTAGCTTTTTCATAATATGAAAAAAACCCTCCTAAATGAGTAATTCAGTAGTTCAAAATGTATTTTCTGTTCAGTTTTTTCCCATCCAGAAGGTGCTCTGGTCACTCCTTTCCAATTACAGTGAACGGGGACTGAAGCTTTCAAGCTTCAAAAAGGACACAAAAGCACCACAAATTCATAATATCATAACATTCGTCCGTATGACTCATGCACAAGTCTTCTGAAGTCACACAACATATTTAGTGTGTGCGTACACAAGTTGCAGGTTAGTAACCTACTTATTTATTTAATAAGTAACTACATTATTTACTTTAACTCAGTTAAATTTAAAATAAATTAAAAATGTTCTTTTATTTAAATATTTAATGAAGAAATGTGTTTATGTAACAAGTAACTTATTATTTTATTTAATAAGCAACTTAATTATTTATTTAATAGGTAAATTAGTTATTTACTTAAGTAAATGTATTTACTCATGAGTAAATAAATTAGTTGTTTCATTTATGTAATAAGTAACTAATTTATTTATTTGATAGGTAACTTTATTTAATGTGTAATTAAATAATTAGTAAACAAATTAGTTATTAGTTACAAAAAATATAGTTACAAAATAATTTATTAATTTGGTCAGTAACTAAATTCTTTATTAGTTTATTTAGTCAGTAATTGAGTTTATTTATTGAGGTAATTCTGTAATAATTTATTTATAAAAAGATACATATATATATTTATTTTTAAAAAATCTGAAAATGACAAAAACATAAAATTACCAAAACTTTTACTAAAATTAAATGAAATGGACAAAACAAAAACTTGTAATTTGATTGATGTATAGCTGGAAATGTTGTGAAAATATTTTGTTTATTGTAGAATATACACCATATTTCCATAATCTTTTGAAAAACAAACAAACAAACAAACAAAAAAACAATACTTTTTTTTTTTACTTCAAATGTTAAAATAAAATGTTCACTGAAATAATTTTTTATTCGAATTTTCATTTTGATTTAGTTTAATTTAAAGTACTAAAATAACAAAGTAAAAGTAAAATAAAAAGTAATAGTAACTGTATAGGCATTAAAAAACACTAAAATGACATACAATAAAATAACTAAAACTTAACTAAAATTAAAATGAAATGTAAAATAAAAATAATGTCATGTGAATGATGTACAGTTAGAAATGTAATGAAAATATGGTTTGTACTGTAGAATATACACTATATTTTCATAATCCCATATGTAATGTTTAATGCGTACGTAAATAATATTAAGTAAATAAATTAGTTATTAGTTACAAAATATAATTAAAAAATATAATTTGATCAGTAACTAAATTATTTATTATTTATTTATTTATTTATTGAGTTTATGCATTGAGTTACTAATTCTATAATTTAATCTACTATAATTTTGTTTTCATTACATGGAAAAGAGTGACTGTGTAAATACTAAAAAGTATTGTTTTTGTACAAACACACACTGACTTGTCACCAGAAGCTCAAGAGTGAAAGCATCTTAAGTGATACAGTAAAGACGCCTACCAGGATTCTTAAGGCATGCTGGTAAATGATTCAGACGGACTAATCGTTCACATTATTCATGTATGGAAACATTGGAATTCATTTACTTTCCAATTAATGAAGCATGAATTATTCATCAAAAATGAAGCTGGAGGTGTTTCACTAAATTGTGCAAGAGCACAGCCACCAATTTATGATTCCTGCACGACAGGACGTCACAAAGCTGCTCGCTAACCTGATCCCGAGACCTTCCGATGTCGTGAGCCGGTCCGTGACCCGAACAACTGGCGTCATTATTCCGGCTGGAGCTTGATGTGTTTCCTCCCTGATGTTGTAGTTCATTATAACGTGAAAAATGAGTCGACGGCACCTCCTGTTTTTCTCGCTTCATTTGTCAGGCTGCAAATCATCTGCGTTTCATGTAAAGCCACGATCCAGGGCATCAATCACATCACGTGCTAGGGGGCCATCAGAAAATAAAAAATGAAGTGGTTATATTGTGAGTTTGAGTGTTTTGAGGGTCACGGAGCAAGTGAGGTTACGCTTTTTTATCTGCAAGTAAAAGCAGCAGTTTATAAATGCACTGTATGTGAGGGTTCTCTAGCGTTATAGCCTTGCAAATGAGTTTCATTTGCATCTTAGTGAATATGCATGAAATTATGTATATAATTGTTTGTTTTTTAATTGGAGACATATGTATTTTTTTTAAAGGAGTCGTTCACCCAAAATGATAATTTGCTGAAAATGTCACTCTCAGGCTGTTCATCAGATTTGGAGAAATGTATCATTCCATCACTTGCTCACCAGTGAATGGGTGCCGTTGGAATGAAAGTCCAAACAGATGATAAAAACATCACAATAATCCACAAGTAATCCACACCACTCCAGTCCATCAGTTCACATCTTGAGAAGACAAAAGCTGAAACAAATCCATCATTAAGATGTTTTTAACTCAAATACATTGAGTCCATAATCCATAATAACACTTCCTCCAGTGAAAAAGTGGTCTGGTCCGAATCAGGAGAGAAATCTGCACAGATCAAGCAGCGTTTACAAGCCAACACAGCTCTAAACAAATATGTGGCTGGATTTTGATGTGAGAGACAACAGGAGATAGTTTAAAATGTCTTAATAATAGATTTGTTTCAGCTTTTGTCTTCTCAAGATGTGAACTGATGGACTGGAGTGGTGTGGATTACTTGTGGATTATTGTGATGTTTTTATCAGCTGTTTGGACTTTCATTCTGATGGCACCCATTCACATTCATTGGTGAGCAAGTGATGGAATGACACATTTCTTTTACTGTTAAATGTCATCTTTTCAGATCATTAGTGATGCAGGATTTGGATGAGTTTGTTCATCAGATTTGTAGAAATGTGTCATTTCATCACTGTCTTACCAGTGGTTCCTCTGCAGTGAATGGGTGCCGTCAGAATGATAAAATATTAACTGATGAACTGGAGTGGTGTGGATTACTTGTGGAATATTGTGATGTTCTTATCAGTTGTTTGGACGCACACTCTGACGGCACCCATTCACTGCAGAGGTGATGGAACGGCACATTTCTTTTGCTATTAAATGTTATCTTTTTAGTTTATTAATGATACAAGATTTAGAAAAGTTTGTTCATCAGATTTGTAGAAATGTGTCATTGCATCACTGTCTCACCATTGGATCCTCTGCAGTGAATGGGTGCCGTCATAGTGACGAGACCAAACAGCTGATAAAAACATCACAATAATTCAAAAGTAATCCACACCACTCAGTCCATCAGTTAACATCTTGAGAAGACAAAAGCTGAAACAAATCCATCAAGACATTTTGAACTAAAATATGACTCTATAATCCATAATAACGCCATAATTTCCTGTTGTCTCTCATATCAAAATTCAGCCACATATTTGTTTAGAGCTGTCTTGGTTTGTAAACAGTGCTTGATCTGTGCAGATTTCTCTCCTGATTCAGACCAGATCAGTTTTTCACTGGAGGAAGAGTTATTATGGATGATGGACTTGTTATTCCATCACTGTCTCACCAGTGGATCCTCTGCAGTGAATGGGTGCCGTCAGAATGACAAAATGTTAACTGATGGACTGGAGTAGTGTGGATTACTTGTGGATTATTGTGATGTTTTTATCAGATGTTTGGGCTCTCATTCTGGCGGCACCCATTCACTGCAGAGGTGAGACAGTGATGGAATGACACATTTCCTTCTACATCTACATCTCGAATGACCATTTACAAGTGAACTACTCTTTTAATGGAAGGACACACATCTTTTAGATCATTAGTCAACAACTATTTAGTCATGGGTTGTGGGCATTGAAATGCAAGCCATTTTAAGTAATTTCGAATGAGAGTGAGTGAGCTTTTATACATTTATACAGTCTTTCAAGCTGATTTGTGAGCACGCGATGTGGTCATTATCCTTTTGACAAGGTAAATCAGCCAGTCATAGTCATGAGGAGAACATGAGATTGTTTTCTTCTCATTGCAAACGCCCCTGTTGTGACTATTCGTCAAATCAGCATGTTATGTTATGTTATGTTATCCAACTACAGCACGGACGCTTGAACTGTATAATTGATAAGTAACAACATATTTAATGGTTTAAGTGCAGCTCTTACAGGATGTAACATTTCATTGATCCTGAATGTTTCTGATAGCGGATACGAGGCAGTTTACTTATTTTGATCTCCAATATAGAAATGATTCATACAGAATTATAATTAATTTATGACGTAATACAGGAGTGAATCAGATGTTGTTTTTCCAATAAGAAATGTCTCATAAAAGTGTGTACAGTACATAACTATTATTCATTTTAATGTTTATTGTATAATAGCCTTGCAAATTCTCTCTCTCAAAAAGAATTAAGAGAATTAAGAATTTGTGCAATCCAGTCAATGACTTTCCCTGGAAATATATGCAAATTACTCATTCAGTTGATTTGATTTCATCTAATGCTGTAAAAACAACTCAGTATCTCATTTTAAGGGGCCATGAAATCAAAATGAAAGTTTTGTGGCTCAGTTCATGTCTATTAACTTTAGATTAGTGCTTTAGTGCTTAAACTGATCAATTTGTATTGATAAAAGGTCATATTTATGAGTATGCTAGTATATAGATTAACTCAATGAGAGTAATAACACAAAACCAGTCTTAAGTAGAAGAGGTGTATTTGCAGTAATAGCCAACAATACATTGCATTGATTTTTCTTTTATGCCAAAAATCATTAGGATATTAAGATCATGTTCCACGAAGATATTGTACTGTAAATATATCAAAACTTAACTTAATTTTTGATTAGTAATATGCATTGCTAATAACTTAATTTGGACAACTTTAAAGGTGATTTTCTCAATATTTTGATTATTTTGCACCCTCAGATTCCAGATTTTTAAATAGTTGTATGTATATCTATATGATGCATAAATCTCAATTAAAAAAAAAAAACTGACCCTTATGACTAGCATCATTCATGACTAATTATTTTTGGTGCTTATTGCAAGAAGTTACAATGCTGATTTCACTTGACAAAACATCAATCGCTGTATAAACTGCAGCACTCACATTTTGAGTGAAAAAGTATAGTGTCAGGAAAATTTGGGCATTGACCGTAATTGCGGTTGACAGAGGTCAGTCAACAAGAGCAGACTGAAATTACTACAGACGCAAACAAAAAATCAATCAGCGCGAGCGGCGTTAAGAGACAAAGCGTTCCTGCATGTGTTTAATGAGCCAAGAAAACTAGTACTTTGTGTACAATTTACAGCCGTACGACCCAAATCATATACAAACCTTCTAGACGCTGAAATGTTATGGGCTGGTCAGCAAGTTTCTCTGGACTGAACACTGGAGAACAAAAGCGTGTAACACCCAGAGGTCATTAGCGAGAGGCAAGCTGTGCCAATATTGTTTAGTACAATGTGCAATCGCTCTTACCAATTAAGCAAATTAGAAAGATTAAAGGAACAGTTCTGCCACAAATGAAAATTAGCTGAAAATGTGCTCACCCTCAGGCTATCTGATATGTAGATGAGTTTGTTTCTACATCAGATTTGGAAAAATCTGAGCGTTCCATCACTTGCTCACCAATGGATGTGAATGGGTGCCGTCAGAATGAGAGCTGATAAAAACATTACAATAATCCAGAAGTATTCATTAAGTATTCATTTTATGGATTTAAAAACATTAAGATGTTTTTAAATCCATAAAAACGCTTCCTCCAGTGAAATGTGGTCTGGTCTGAATCAGGAGAGAAATCTGCACAGATCAAGCATTGTTTACAAAACAGCTCTAAACAAATATGTGGCTGGATTTTGATGCAAGAGACAACAGGAAATGGACTTTTCACCGGAGGAAGTGTTATTATGGATTATAGACCTATTTTTGAGTTAAAAACGTCCCTAATGATGGATTTGTTTCAGCTTTTGTCTTTTCAAGATGTTAATTGATGGACTGGAGTGGTGTGGATTACTTGAGGATTATTGTGATGTTTTTATCAGCTGTTTGGACTCTCACTCTGACGGCACCCATTCACTGCAGAGGTCATGGAGTAGCACATTTCTTTTGCTATTAAATGTCATCTTTTCAGATCATTAGTGATGCAAGATAAGGATGAGTTTGTTCATCAGATTTCTAGAAATGTGTCATTGCATCACTGTCTCACCAATGGATCCTCTGCAGTGAATGGGTTCCGTCAGAATGACGAGTCCAAACAGCTGATACGGCAGAGCATATATTTTCATCTCAGATTAACATTTTCAAGTGAACTACTCTTGTAAAGTTTAGATTTATGGCCATAATACTGAAGCAAAAAGAAAAAGACCGTCCTTCATTGACAGCTCCCTCCACACATCCCTCGCTCCACGTGTATTTATTTATTAAATATGTTTACCATTTTGACCAATTTGCTTCTGCGTGTTTCTTTATTTGATACGCCTTCAAATAGGAAAGCGTTCGTGTGTGTTCTTCCCATAAACATGATCATTACGACTTGACTGAAGGCTGGAAAAGTGCAAGTCGGCACCGTTGGGAGAAATCCAAAGCCTTTAATTAGACTGCACGCTTGCTAAGATACAAGCCGGCGCTCAAATACATACATTATCTCAGAAGTGGATGGATTTAGATGCTGCATCTTCTATTTTTTTTTCTTTTTTCAATGACTTGATGCATTTTCTGGCAAACACTGAAATACCTGGCCTTAAATTGGCTTTCCGCGGCTTCATCAGCCTCGATAGCTTCTCTTGGCAGTGTTTGATTTTCAGCTGTGTGTTTTACATGTTGTTATCGCGCCTTTCAGTGTAACACAAGAGTCCATCACCATCTGTAGTGGCAAGAAAAATTCCCACTTACAGTCCATTTTCCACACTGGAAACGCCACAGCTGAGCTTATTCAGGAGCAGGTTGTCAACATGCCATAATTTGCTGAGAGTTTACCATGATCATTTACAGTTTTCAGGGGGATTTTTACTGAAAATGTGGCTTTTTTTTAATAGCCCTGTTAAGATGTGATTTTGGCCTGAAATAAGCTTTGTAAAGTCTGTTGTGTAGAGTTATTAGTATTGTAGTTTTTATTTTAAATTCTTTTTGTTTTGTATTTTCTGTGTTGAGAGTTTTAGTAATTTTGTTGTGTGTTTTTGTCTTTTTCTATTAGTTTTAGTACATTTTTATTTAAGTTTGTTATTTTTGTACATCAAGTTAAAATAAATGAGAAGTGTTGCCTTAGATAACCAAAATAAATATTTAAAGTACTTTTTTTATATTTTTGCATTTAAATAACTAAGATAACTCTGGTAAAACCTATAATTTTACTCTTGAATGTAATTATTAAATATTCCACTTAGCATTTTCCTTGTACCAAAATTTCAATATTTACTTACTGGGTTTTTTTTTTTTCTTAATGTGTAGTTTTGCACATATTAATTTTAAAAGATGGCGCATTCTAGGGTTATTATTAACTAAAGCTAAAATATTTAATGAAAAAAAAGTTAACATTAGAGATGCAGAAATTAAATAATTGCTATATGGTTAAAAAAAAAAGAACTAAAATAAAATAAAAATAAGCTCAACTTAAACAGTAATGTTTAACAAAAAAATGTAAGAGCCAACAACAACAACAAAAAATAAATAAATACAAAAAAAAATAATTTATTACTGAGTATAATATTTATATATTAATAAATATTCAATATCTGAAGACGTTATTTGCAAAAACAGTTTTTAACAATTTTCAAAATCATGTTTTTTTCATTATGCATTACAATTAATCTCAATCAAACTTGCAGTTGGGTTATTTTGATTAAGTAAAATAATAAATAAAAAACAAAACACAATGCAAATGTGATAACATTATAAAAAACATGATTTTTAAACATTTTAAAAAATGGAGTTATCTGTTTTTGCAAATAAACTCTTCACGTATTACTGAATAATCATTAATATTGAAAATATTGATATTAATAATACTATAATAGTATATAAGTTGTGCCAAAATAATAATGTAGTATACTGTACACTAAATTTTCAGAAACAGACCATGTCTTCCTTGACTCATTATTTGAAATTGGGTAACAAATGCTTTTATTTCCTTATTTTTTATTATGAATGTAAATGCATTTGGCAGATGTTTTAATTCAATGCAACTTGCATTACATTTCTGGTAATACAGTATGTACAGGATTGTATTAATGCATGCATTCTCTGAGAATGTTTCTGTTGCTTGTTTGCACGTCAGGAACATGTGAGTGTGTGTGTGTGAGATCAGGTCAGCGTAGATGTGCTGGTTTGAGCTGTGTTTACTACTCTAAGGGATCATTCTGTTCCTAACCAGCTAATTAATTCACAGCATGCGCAGCGGTGGACGGGACGCTTTAATCTCCCTGAGATGTCATTGTGTTTGTGTAACTAACAATGCTAAATCTTCATTCGCCACACATAAATAAATGAATTAACTTGAGGAGAGGAAGTAAATTGTCTCCAGAGCTTCTAAAAACCTTACAGAAATACCAATCAGATCCCTAGGCGTCACGGGTTTGTGCCACCGCTGTGAGAATAATACAGATAATTAAGATGCACAGAGCGGCAGAAATTCAAGGCAAACATCTCTGCAGATGCGACTGAAGAACGAGACCCTGCACAACAGTCACTGCATGATTTTAAAGGCGACACATTGATATATTAGCCAGAATAATTGTCAATATGGAGAGTTGTGAGTTTCCATTAATGCATTTTTTGGATGCATAAACAGGTCAATGTAGATACATTGAATGCAATGTCTGACAAATGTGCTAAAAATTATATGTACACTAAAAAAAAGTTATTTTTTTTTTTTTTTTTTTTTTTTTTAAGTTTAATGACTGGAATACATTTGACAAGAAAATACTGTTTAATTTTCATGTTTAATTCAGTGTGTTACTTGCCATTTTTTTGCAATAAAATCTCTGGGAGGAAATGGTTTCTACACTGAATTTTTTTCAGTGTATTAGTTTTCAAAATAGAAAATACAATTTCAGTCTTAAAACATAATATTTAACTCATTGTTGCTTGCCATTTCTTTAATAGTAATAGTAAAATGTAATGGTAACAATTTCAGACCATTTTTTGTGTGTTTATGGACTATAAAACATATTTTTGTAAATATTTAGAAGTTGTAAATAAAACATTATTGCTGTACATTTTACAAGTAAATAGTACTTTTTATATGTAAAAATTCCAAACTCAATGCAATGTTTTATTTGCAGTTTTTTTTTATTTAATTATCAGATACTAAGTGAATAATAAGCGTAAATTGTTGAATTTAAATTTGTTAAAAGTACATTAAAAGTAATTTAAAACTGTTTTTGCTTGCTAGTAAATTTCAAACAATTGTTAGTAAATTACAACATTTTTAAGTATTAAAAAAAATTATTTTCTTGCAAAATGTTCTTTAGAAATCGTTATGTGCAACTTTGGAAAGTGTTTAGAGTGTGTAAATATATCTGTGGCAGCTGTTGTTGTTGTTTAAAATCAAAACAAATCTCCAAAAAAGCTGGTTTATGGTTACCAAAGTCGAGCTGTATTTGGCCATAGCTGAAATATACAGAGATCAGTCAAATCTGAAATTAATGTAGTGCAGCTAGAGACGCTAGCCTCCAACCGCAGACAGCGAGGTGAAGTAATCTTGTCTAATAAAGTCATTCAGCTATTGAGTTATTGGCGAGTTTCTCTGTTCACACACATTCACTTTCATATCAAAAGCCACGAGGCAGAATAGTGTGTGTCAACATTATCCTGTCGATAATAAAGAAAAAAACTCAGAAAAGCTTTTGAGAAATGCAGGATTTGAGATCGCTTCAAGGAGTGGGAATATTTATTCACTTTAATGACGAGGCCCTCTATTGACTTTTCTAGAAATCTAATATTCAGCCGGCGAGCCTGTGAGAATCTCGTAATGCAATTTCAGATGGATCTAGGGGACAATAAACATTTCTAACTTTCCACACAATGTCTGTTTATTGAAAACTTTCTGCATATGATCTGCACAGTTGGTTTTTGGTTAGAAGAAAAACCAAGTTGTTTTTTTTTTTTTTGTGGAACACAAAAGTAAAGTGAAGTAAAAATTAATAAATACTATGTAGACATTTAAAAACAATAAAAAGTATTCAAAATAACAAACACACAACGTTACTAAAAATGTAACAAAAACTGTACATGAAATCAGAAAATGTAAAAATAAAATCTAATTCAAATTATTAAGCAAAACTTTAATACTCAATACTCTATATCTACAACCAGTAATTTTTATATTTTTTTTGCCTGCAGTGTATTAATACTGTATTAAATACAAATTTATGTACTGGTCCAGTTTTGAGATTTTGGGCTTATTTGGCTTTTTATTATTTTTTTTTGTTTTTTCAGACTACTGGAAAGAAAACATCAAAATGCACATTTAAGTGTGTATGTTTTCGCTCTTTATATATTTGCGACTGTAGGTTACAATGACAATGCATATCTTTAAGTGTTTTTTCCTCCGTTTCAGCAGCACTTACATACACCAAAACTTACAGTTTTATTCATCTCTGTGTTCTGAAGGTTTTTACTGAGGGGTTTGTTTATATATCATTCACACGGATTTATACAACATTTTATCCCTAAAAATAGATGAAAGTGTATTTTTTGACAGTGTCTTATGATTTATAGAGTAATACAAAGAGAAATTTAAAATTCCCTTCTTAAACTTTAATATGTCAACAAAATCAAACAAGAATTTTTCAGATTAACAAGAACCAGTTTTCAGATTAGTGGAAAGAAAACATAAACAATACACATTTAAGCATTTGTTTTATTGAACTTTATCTATTTACAGATTACAATTACAATGCATAACTTTAAAAGTTTTTCCTCCACTTCAGCAGCACTTACATACACCAAAACTTACAGTTTTATTCCTCTCTATATTTTGAAGGTTTTTACTGAAGGATTTGTTCATATATCATTCACACTGATTTAAACAACATTTTATTCTTAAAAATAGCTGAAAAGGTATTTTTGGACAGTATCTTATAATTTATAGAGTAATACAAAATTCCCTTCTTAAACTTTAATATGTCAACAAAATCAAACAAGAAATTTGAACCAGTGTTCAGTCTAGTGAAAAGAAAACATCAAAAAATACACTTTTAAGCATTTGTTTTATTGAACTTGATCTATTTCCGTCTATAGATTTCAATTACAATGCATATTTTTAAAAAAGTTTTTCCTCCACTTCAGCAGCACTTACATACACCAGAACTTACAGTTTTATTTCTCTTGGTATTCTGAAGGTTTTTACTGAAGGGTTTGTTCATATATCATTCACACTGATTTATACAACATTTTATTCCTAAGAATAGCTGAAAAGGTATTTTTTTTGGACACCATCTTTTTTTAACGTAATAAAAAAAGAAATGCAAAATCCCCTTCTTAAAAACCTTTAATATGTCAACAAAATTAAACAAGCATGCATTTGTTTTATTGAACTTGATCTATTTCCGTCTATAGATTTCAACTACAATGCATATTTTTAAAAGAGTTTTTCCTCCACTTCAGCAGCACTTACATACACCAAACTTAGCCATTTTATTCCTATCAATATTCTGAAGGTTTTTACTGAGGGGTTTGTTCATATATCATTCACACTGATTTATGCAACATTTTATCCCTAAAAATTGCTAAAATATATTTTTTTGACAGTATCTTATGATTTATTGAGTAATTGAGTAAATTGAGTAAATTTACTTCTTTAACTTTAATATGTCAACAAAATCAAACAAGAATTTTGACCCAATGTTCAGACTAGTGGAAAGAAAACATCAACTATACACATTTTAGCATTTGTTTTATTGAACTTGATCTATTTCCGTCTATAGATTTCAACTACAATGCATATTTTTAAAAGAGTTTTTCCTCCACTTCAGCAGCACTTACATACACCAAACTTAGCCATTTTATTCCTATCAATATTCTGAAGGTTTTTACTGAGGGGTTTGTTCATATATCATTCACACTGATTTATGCAACATTTTATCCCTAAAAATTGCTAAAATATATTTTTTTGACAGTATCTTATGATTTATTGAGTAATTGAGTAAATTGAGTAAATTTACTTCTTTAACTTTAATATGTCAGCAAAATCAAACAAGAATTTTGACCCAATGTTCAGACTAGTGGAAAGAAAACATCAACTATACACATTTTAGCATTTGTTTTATTGAACTTGATCTATTTCCGTCTATAGATTTCAATTACAATGCATAACTTTAAATGTTTTTCCTCCACTTCAGCAGCACTTACATACACCAAAACTTACAGTTTTATTCCTCTCTATATTATGAAGGTTTTTACCGAGGGGTTTGTTCATATATCATTCACACTGATTTATACAACATTTCATTCCTAAAAACAGCTGAAAATGTTTGTTTTCTGTCAGTTGACAATATTATCTGATTTATGAAATGATAAAAAGAGAAATCCAAAATCCCTTCTGTAAAAACTTTTAACTATAATATGTCATCAAAATCAAACAAGAAATTTGAACCTGCCTTTATCCAGTGTTCAGATCTATTCGGTGGCATTTTATGCAAATTAGTGCATATTTAAACAACATTTCATAAAACTTACAATTCTGGAGAATGGTGATTATATCAGTTAATTTGTATTCACCTACAGTCTATTGCCCTAAATCTATTTCTATATTAAAAATAAATGAATCAAGTTATCTCATTAATATCTGGTCTACTGGGTCAGTGAAAATGCAACATTTACACAAGAGAGTCTAATGTGATAAAACACAATACTCCACTTGATATTCATTCATTTGTGATTTATTTTTAATGCTTTGAACAAAATAAAGAACACAAAGCGGGTCGGAAGAAGTTCTCTGACTCTGAAGATATGGTGAAGAATTACAAGAGAGCTGGTGCTACTCTACCTTTTGTTCAAGATCCCACTGAATGGCTGCAAACTATATCAGAAAGCAATAACATTGCTTTGCGCAGGCAAAAACGTCTCAATGACGGAATAATGATGACAGGGACGGGAGAAGCTTTCATGTGTGGCTGTTGTCAGTTTCACGGCAGGAGGCTCAAATTAATACGTCTCTTTCAATTCTTTTGCCTCTTTTTCTTGTGAAAAGGAGGAGTGCAGAAACCTCATGAAACGAAATGAAGTTTGGATTCGGTCTAGTTTATTATCGCAAGCACCCACGTCGTGCGCGGATTGGTTTTATTCCCATATGTAGCGCACATGGCTGCTCGCCAAAACCACGGGGAGTTTCTCATTGTAAAGACTCCGGCTTAATAGGCGCTGCTTACTAACTGATATTGGAAAAGAGGTTGAAAGCGTAGGAACAAATCAATAATAGTAAATGAGTGCAGAGAAAGACAAACACATCGGCATAATGAGCCCAGCAGGGACCAAAATAAGTATGACACTGATTCATTAACACGTGTTCCTGCGTTTGCACTGGGGTTTTAAAGTTTAGGCTTTGTAAGATTTAAGCTTTAGTGGTTATTGCAGGTCATTCAGCTGCTCACTACAGTTTGCTTTGCTCTGAGAATGAGAATATAATAAAAAATTTATGCTGTTTACTCTTACTGAATTTTATACAATATAACAACATGATGTCAAGGTGTTGTTCTGATGGAAGATTTATGTTTTGAAAACATTTTTATTGTTGTTACCTGTGAAAAACATGCTGCTATGATGCTTGAGTGTTCTCTACAGAAGTCCATTTAACTGCAGATTGCAAGGTAGTTGCAACTTTTTATCTTACAATTCTGACTTTTTTGAGATAAACTTGCTATTGCTGGTTATAAAGTCCAATTCTGATGGGAAAAAATACTATTTTCTTACAGTTGCACGTTTTCTGCTCAACAGTTCTAGCTTTTTTCCCCTCACAGTTGCAAGTTTACATCTCGCAATTCTGAATTGCATGATATAAACTTGCAATTCTGGGAAAAAGTCAGAATTGCGAGATGAAAACTTGCGATTGCGAGAAAAAAGTCAGAAACGTGAGATAAAAAGTTGTAATTACTTTTTAAATTTTTTAAATCAGGGGCACACTGCAAAAAATGATTTTCTTACGTAGTATTTTTGTCTTGTTTTCTAGTATAAATATCTAAAAATTCTTGAATCAAGATGAATTTACAAGTAAAACAACTTCAGATTTTAAGATTTTTGTTTTCTAAAAAAATTTATCAAAATTTTGCTTAAAACAAGGGGCAAAAATGATCTTAATTAAGAGCCTAAACATGATTTTTTTTTGCCCCATTGGCAGATAGTTTTTGCTTGTTTTTAAGCAAAAACTAACAATTTTTTTTAAAAACAAGACTTAGTATCTTAAGTGATTTTACTTGTCAAGTAAATGCATCTTGATTCAAGAATGCTTAGATATTTTTACTAAGTAAGAAAATCATTGTATGCAGTGCAGAAATGGGCTTTCATAGTTTTGAGCTTTTGTCTTCTCAAGATGTTAACTGATATACTGGATTTTTGTGGATTACTTGTTGATTATTGTGATGTTTTGATCAGCTGTTTGGACTCTCATTCTGACGGCACCCATTCACATCCATTGGTGAACAAGTGATGGAATGCTACATTCTCCAAATTTGAAGAAGAAACAAACTCATCTACATCTCGGATGGCCTGAGGGTGAGTAAAATTTCAGCACATTTTCATTTCTGACTGAGCTATTCTTTAAAAAAAAAATGGTAAAAGCTAATCAAAGAGGAGAAAGAAGAAAGAAATGTGAAATTGTCCAATGCATCTGTTTTAATTTGACCAAAATCACTCGTCATATCATAATACTTGCGTCTCCTCAGGACATGAGCAGCATTAGTAACAACCTCCTTTTCAAAGGAAAAGTAAAGCAGTAGTTGGCTGAGTAATTGATGTTAGCGACAGAAAGCTAATGTGTTAATCTAAAATCAGAGCCACGGCTTGTTAATGAGGAGATCTGGGTGACGGCATTCGCCTTGAAATGACAAACAGTCGTCAGTGCTTTTGTTATTGCTGTGCATGATTGACAGCAAATGTAATTGCGTTTGATTGAAAGCAGCTGTCGCCTCCTGTCAGTCGTCATAATCAGCATAAGCAGATTCTTAATAAAGGTGGGATTTTAGTGCGTGGATGATCAGACTTGTGCACTGCTTCATGCATACTGCACCTTTGTGCTGCCTGTGTAGCCTACATTAACACGTAAAAGAATGCAATATAAAACTGCAACTCACATGCGAGTGACATTTAGTCTTTGCGTTTAAAAACTTACTATAAGTTTAGCTGGAGAATATTTTGAAAGAGCATACTAACATACTACACTTATTTTGATACAAATAAAGCAGTGGTTTACAATTTACTAAATGTTATATACATTTTTTTGTATTTGATATGGTTTAATCTAACAGCAGAATTAATCATGAGTAAGTCTGCATTGTTCTGTGTGGCATAGTTTCGTCTGATGCACAAACTTAAACACATGCAATGCAAACAGTGTTTTTTTTAACATCTACGTCTCAAAATATGAGGACATTTTATTGTTTAATTTGAGAAAAACTATTGTCGTAGCATATACACAAAGAAGTTTAAAGAGCTTCATGGCAACCTGTCAAAATAAAAGTTCAGTTTAACTTGAACAAATTGTGACAACTATATTATTATTGTACCGCAAAATGTACCTTTTAATGCAATAATAATAATAAGTTGTTAATTTTTTATGCCTTTATTTGATTACCAGAAAAGTTTAAATACACAGCACAGGATTTATGGAAAAAAAAAAAAATTGGTGTTACCTGTGAAAAACATGCTGCTATGATGCTTGAGGTAATTGCAAGGTAATTGGTAATTGCAACTTTTTATCTTACAATTCTTGCAATTCTGACAACTTTTCTCAGAAATGTGAGATGAACTTCCAATTGCTGGTTATAAAGTCCAATTCTGATGGGAAAAAAAAGCCTTATTTTCTTACAATTGCAAGTTTCCTGTTCATAGTTTTAACTTTTTTTTTCATCAGAGTTGCAAGTTTAAATCTCACAATTCTGAATTGCATGATATAAACTTGCATTTCTGGGAGTTTAACTTGAACAAATTGTGACAACTATATTATTATTGTACCGCAAAATGTACCTCTTAATGCAATAATAATAATAATGAGTTGTTAATTTTTTTTTATGTCTGTATTTGATTACCAGAAAAGTTTAAATACACAGCACAGGATTTCCGAAAAACAAAAACAAAAGCAAAAGCAAAAGCAAAAGCAAAAACAAAACAAAAAACAAACAAACAAACAAAAAACCACAGGGCCCTATTATTGTAAATAAATAAACAAAAAATAAATAAACAAATTCAGCTGTTTTTATGAACTCAGTTAATTTATCTTTTTTATTATTAAAATTTAATTAGACCATTAAGTTGGAATCCAGGTTAATCAAAATGGAAAGAAATGTACATTGCCACTCAAAAGTTTAGGATCAATAAGACTTGTAATGTTTTTTAAAGAAGTCTCTTATGCTCATCAAGGCTGCATTTATTTGTTCAAAAATACGGAAAAAAAACAGTAATATTGCAAAATGTCATTAGAATATAAAATAATTGTTTTTATTTTAATATCATTTTAAATTGAATTTAGTTCTGTGATGCAAAGCTGAATTTTCATCAGCTGTTACTCCAGTAAAACCATTATTTTATATTGTAATAACATTTTTCAATATTACAATTTTTTCTGTATTTTTGATCAAATAAATGCAGCCTTGATGAGCATAAGAGACTTCTTTAAAAAACATTACAAGTCTTACTGATCCCAAAGTTTTGAGTGTATATTTAGTAAAAACAGAAATTGCTAGAAAAATTTAAAATATTTAATACGGCCCTAAAAATATACATTTTTAATATATTTCTGTTTTTAAAGTAATACAAGTTTCATGATTGCAATTAATTAAACATGCTTTTTTATTATTAAATTTTATTTTAAAGTAGAAAACAAACAAACAAATACAGAATACAGTCCCTAACTGATATGCATCCTTTAGGGGAAAATAAGGTACAAAAGTATACTTTTTAAAAGGTAATGCCCCAGTGACAGCTTTTGTACTTTTTTCTGAGCATGTAGGAATAAACACCGCAAGCCTTTAATTCACACTCATTTACACTAATAGTTTAGCTGTGATATGGATATTTACACTGCTCATCTGAAAGTACAAAGAAATTGGACATGTATTTATGTACTTCACGACCCCAGAGAATAAAGCTCAGAGCTTTTAATGATGTTTTTCTCACCAGCGATGTGAGAGAGTGACAGATCGAGTCACGCCGGGTTATATCAGGAAGGGTCAAGTGCAGTTTTTCCCCAGGGAATGTTTTTCCTCCTATGATTTTTTAAGCACAGCAGAAAAACAATACGGATCTGGATCACAGATGGGGACACGTCTGCTTGATGAACACAACGCTGAGAGCACATCACTCCTGCTGGAAAGAAAGCCAAGTCAAGCATTACTACCGCGATCACTCAACAAACCCCACACGTCCTGCAGCGCTTCTCCTCAAATCGTGCGTCTTGTTGAGTTCAGAAAAACGACAAAAGGAGTCGAAAAGAATCTTATACTGTTTGAATGAGATTCCAGATGAGTTTATGGCATACAGTATGTCTGAAATCATATTTTTGTATATGTATACACACATTTTAGCACTTTTGGATTATTGTGATGTTTTTATCAGCTGTTCGGACTCTCATTCTGACGGCACCCATTCACATCCATTGGTGAGACAGTGATGGAATGACACATTTCTACAAATCTGATGAAGAAACAAACTCATCCTAATCTTGGATGGCCTTAGGGTGAGCACATTTTCGGCTAATTATCATATTTGGGGAAGTACTTTTTTAAATAACGCACTCAAATCCCGCAGCTTCCCACTTGTAATTACGACGTTGCGGCTTCGTTCCTGTGCGCAAACACAATCGTTCCAGCATGACTTGAAGGCAGAAGTTTCTACAAACAACAGCAGCTTATTTTCCACAGGATTTCTCAAACAGTGTAACATTTTCATCATAACTTCAAAACAAAACGCGTGCATGTTTAAACATGAAGCTCTCAGATGAACGCCTCTGTGTAGTTGGCTCCGAATCTGCAGGAAAGGTTAATCACAACCCGGTTATCCAGACATGAGTGTGTCTTAATTAGAAAATCCCACTGATATCTCACCTCAAACTATTGCAGCGGCACCCACTGCTTCATATGCATTTCATTAACGAGCGCCTGTGCATTTGAATGCATTCTGGTTTAATGGGTAAAATGTAGAATTAGTGCCACAGCTTGCATAGTTTTGATGGCAATAGAGCATCATGTCACTGCGGTGATCTGACAAACACATGGAGATGAGTTTGCATAATAGTAGAAGCAGACAAAGACTAAAAAGCTTAGTTTAGATGGGATTATGGGAAATATATGTCAAAATAGACCATGAGGAACATTTACTGTTAAAAAGGTAATTTATAGCAGCGTTTTTATTGTTTATTCAGGAGTGGAGCTATAAAAACCAAAGTGGTTTTCACTTTTATAAAATGGCATTTATAATAATTACCTGGCAGCAACAACAATATAGTAAAATGTCCAACAAATAGGCATAATATAAATATATCATATATATAAAACTATTTTTAGTAAGTTTCACATTTTGTTGTTTCTATTGTTGTTGTTATTATTATTACTTTAACATTGTTGTCTAACTATGTTGTAATTTAAATTTGTTATAAAAATTATATTTGATTATAAAATAAGTAATAAAAATGATAATAAATTAAATATATAAAAATAGAATGAATACAATATTATAATTTATATTATTAAACTAATTAAATATTTAGATTACAAATATTATAAATGTAGGACTGTATGTAAATAATGTGTGTATATATAATGTTCTAAAAATTGTAAATTCCAAGTATTATAAAAATTGATAATAAATTTAATACATAAAAATATAAAATATAATGAATAAAAAATTATGATTTATAATATTAAAATAATTAAACATTTTGATTACGAATATTAGAAATAATGTGTGTGTATATAATATAATATAATATAATATAATATAATATAATATAATATGATATATTATAATATAATAATGTTCTAAATATTATAAAAATATATTAAAAAATATACCAAAATACAATATACAAATACAAATATACAAATAAAATACAAGTATTATAAATATTATAATGTTAAAATAAAAATATTATGAATACAAATTACAAATAAAATATAATGTGGTACAATATTAATAGATTAATTATTTAAAAAAATATATAAAAATTTAAATTCTAAATATTTTAAAAATATAATAAATAAAATATTTAAAAAAATCTAATTAATACAATACAAATATTAAATAAAATTAAAATGATATTAAATAGTATTTTTATATTGATTATACAATAATTGATACAAATTTCATAATTTATAATATTATGTTATAGTGTAATAATAAAATAATTACATATTTTATTACAAATATTATAATATAATAATAAATTAAATAAATTATTAATATATTTATTTTAACATTATAATATTTATAATATTTGTATTTTATTATATATATATATATATATATATATATATATATGTCAAATATAATAAATAAAATACAAATATTAGAAATATTATAATGTTAAAATAAAAATATGATTAATAAAAATTACAAATAAAATTACAAATAAAATATAAGGTGGTATAATTAAAAATATATATATAAAAAAACCCCTCAAATTCTAAATATTAAAAATATAATAAAAAATACAAATGTTATATATAATGGAAGTGAAAGGTCAAACTGCATGCATTGCATCGTGGGATATAGTACTCCATGCAGTGTGCTTGTTATCTCTGTAACCCATGCATACTAAAGATCTGTAGTGTATATACACTGCGGGACAGTATGTGCAGTATGTTAGTATGCTGTTCTCATCATGTCCTTAGTGTCTCACAGACGCACCTGATGCTTTGCTCGACGGTCCAGGTGTAATGGAGGTGCGTATGAGGTCACGCTGACATTCGGCAGCGTGTGACACGATGGAGCTTTGATTAAACACAGAGCCGGCCTGAATCTTGCGCAGGTTCATTCCAGGCTCGGCTCTAAAGAGCAAAATCCATTAATTTCCAGGAGCTAATGGGATATTTTTCATCTCTGCATAGCTTCGCCATCTGCTTCAGGGAACGTGGTCTCTCTGGATCAGAAGAAGAGTAAATGTGACCTGAGAGTGAAACCTGGACAGAGTCTGTGAATGTGTTTTATGTATATTTAGTACATCTTTATTGAATTTTTAAAAAAGTACTTTTTACATAAATGTTATTATTTTCCTCTAAACCACAAGATGGCCAAAAAAAGTGGCGTAGCACTTTCCAAAACATTCGCTTTTCAGGATGCATGTGCAAATTTGTTTGATGCTTGGTTGCTGATGCATTCTGTTGCATGCAAATGCAAAATGTATTTTGTTGCATAAGGTTACGAAATGCATTTTGCTGCATGAAATTGCGGTATGCATTTTGATGCCAGCGGTTGTGAAAGGCATTTTCTTGCATGTAATTTCAATATGCATTTGGTGCATGCAATTTCAAAATGCATTTTGTTCCATGCAATTGCAAAATGTATTTTATTGCATGCACATGTGAAATGCATTTTATTGCATGCAATTGCAAAATGTATTTTATTGCATACAATTGTGAAATGCATTTTAATGCATGCAGTTGTGAAATGTGTTTTGTTGCATGCAATTTCAAAATACGTTTGTGCATGCAGTTGTGAAATACAGTTTATTGCATGCAATTTCACATTGTATTTTGGTGCATGCAATTGTGAAATGTGTTTTATTGCATGCAATTTCAATATTTATTTTGTTGCATGCAATTGTGAAATATTTTTTGTTGCATGCAAATGTGAAATGCATTTTCCTGCATGTAATAAAAAAACGAACAAAAACAAAACAAAAACATTATGTTAGCTAAATATTTATGTCAATACTGTATGCCTTTTGCCCCATGCTGATGAGCCTTTTACCCTGTGTGTGGGGAAAAAAAGCCCCACCTTGCCACCTCATGCAAGATTTTAAAACAAAATAAACGACTTGTATGATTTACTGTCACACAAAATCTGTTGCTCTGTAAATGTCCAATACACAAACATGTATATATTTTTTCTTCAATTCTACATTTTAGGTGCAAAATAACATCATAATAGTAGTCCTAAAAATAGCCTTCATTTTTCCTAAACAAGATATTTTTTTCCCTACTGGTTTTATGTTTGAAATGTGATCTAGACAAGTTTTCATTTAATGCACTTAAACTTTTGATGTCTTTTATCTATTTTGCATTACTAAAAATTTTCCCATCACATTACACACATAGATGCTCATTATGTGATTATGAAACAGTCAGGGGCCTTTTGGGATCATTTCACTTGCTGCAGTGCAATAATTGACCTCATTTTAAAAGACAGTCTCTTGCAGTTCACAACATATTCCTGTTTAAATGCCACAGAAGATGTTTGCATTTTAATATTTTAACTTTTAATGAATCTAATATATTAAATATTTGAATTATTTAATACATAAGTGTACTTTTTTATTAATTTTGGTAATATATTTATATGTTTTGGATATTTTTTTTATGTTTGGATGTTTCAGGCTCCCTAAGAGCGGCCACTCCACACACACCCACCCACACACACACAAAGTTTACTTGCCAATGGCGATTGTATTGCAAAGGTGTGTAGAGGGTTGTTGACTTGAGTGCATACTTGAGTACTACAGGTAAAAGAGGGCATGCGGTGCTGTGAATGCGACATCAAGTGTAGCTCTAGTGATGCTTGACTTGGCAAACAGCATTAATCATCAGAAAATCCCACAGAAGTCCATTTCGTCTAGCCGACGCGTGAACACAGAGCACAAAACCGGCGTCAGAGGGCCGAGCGCAGCCAGAAACAGTCATCTGAAAAGTCTTTCACGGATGGCAAATGGTGTTTGGAGAGAAAGAGCTCGCAGGCATTTGAAAGCCCACTATCTGCTCGCAGCGATTCTCTCTGATGGCTTTGAAATATTCAAGTGAAAAAGCCTCAGAAAGATTTGTGTGAAATCCCAACATCGGCGTGATTGAGGCTGACGGGAGACGCGCAAACAGCCGCCCAATGAAGAGGCGTCTTATGAAACTAATGCGTGTCACTTACTCCAGATGAATCTTTTTGACGCGCCGTTCGCAGATTCCCAGCTCTGTTTTGCTTCTCGACGGTATTTTAATGTCATTTACGCTCATCGAGTTCCCTGATAATGAATCGACAAACATTTCTGGGCCGGAGACGAGTGTGTGTTTGTGGTGAACGCTGCTTTGATGAGCATCTCTGGCTCGAGCGCTTGCACCGGGTTGAATAATTGAAGGAGTTTCCTTTTAACTCGACATCATTAGACAGGAGTTACAGCTTTTTTTTTCCTTTCAGTGCAACGTGTTTTGAAGTCTTGTTGAATTTATTTCCAGTTTTGCACCGTGCTTGGTTCGCGATTTTATGATGTTTTGGGAGAAACTCACCAAAAAAAAAAAAAAAAAAAGCATGTCCAGTTCATATCTGACCTCAAAAGCAAAATAAATACAATGTGTAGTTTGCATAAAGAAAATGATGGGTTTTATTTTGTTTTTTACAGATCATTTTACTACAGTACTTTTTACAGAAATAGAGAATCTAATGAAAACATCCACATAAATGAACTTATTCATCATAAAAATAAAATCACAAAGCAAAAATCTGAAAAATCCTTTGAAAAAAGTCCTTTTTGTTTCAGTGGTGAAATGTGATCTGAGTAAGTTTTCATTTAATGCATTATTTTCATGATAGCTGTCAGCTGAAGCAAAATAGTAATGAAAATTAATGAAATATTTTAATTGATCAATTTAGTATTGTTGTGCTCTTTTCTCCTCATTAAAATTTGAATAAATAATTTTATTACTGTACTTTTTGCAGAAATAAAGTACTACAGTAATGACAATCTAAAGGAAAATCACTAATAAGAAGTAAAACATCTACATACAGTAAATCATCACAATGCCAAAAAGTAAAAAAAAAAAGTTGCAAAAGAAAAATCTGGACCAGTTTTCATTTATTGCATTATCTTCATGACATTAAGTTGGCAATTAATGCAAAAATAGTAATGAAAATATTTAAATTGAATATTTAAATTGATCGATTTAGTAATTGTTGTGCTCTTTTCTCCTTATTAAAATTTGAAGAAATAATTTTATTACTGTACTTTTTGCAGAAATACAGTAGTACAGTAATGAGAATTTTGTACTCCATATAAATGAACTTAACCATAATAAAAAAAATATCACAAAACAAAAATCTGAAAATAGTGTCAATTTTTTCTTAAAAAAGTCTTTTGATTTCAGTTGTGAAATATGATCTGGGAATGTTTTTATTTAATGCATTATTTTCACAATATTAAGTTGTTAATTGAAGCAAAAATAGCCATGGAAAAATACTGAAATATTTAGTATTTGTCTCTTGATTAAAATTTTAATAAATAATTTTGTTACTGTACTTTTTGCAGAAATACAGTAGTACAGTAATGAGAATCTAATAAAAAAAAAATATTAACTTAACCATCATGAAAATATTATCACAAAGCAAAACTCTAAAAATAGTATTAATAATAGACTTCATTTTCTTAAATGATTTAAGATAAAATTATTTGTGGTGAAATGCATTAAATGCATTATTTTCATGATATTAAGTTGTCAATTGAAGCTAAAATAGTAATTAAAAATAATGAAATATTTCATTTGATCAATTTAGTAATTGTTGTGCTCTTTTCTCTTGATTAAAATTGTAATAATTTTATTACTGTAGTTTTTGCAGAAATACAGTAGTACAGTAATGAGAATCTAAAGGAAAATCACTAATAAGAAGTAAAACATCCACATAAATCATCATAATGCAAAAAAGTAAAAAAAAAAAAAAAAATCTGTACCAGTTCTAATTTATTGCAATTTTTTCATGACATTAAGTTGTCAAATGAAGCAAAAATAGTAATGAAAAATAATAAAATATTTAAAGTGATTAATTTAGTATTTGTTGTGCTCTTTTCTCTTTTTAAAATGTTTTTAAAATGTAGTTTTTGCAGAAATACAGTATTAAAATAAAGGGAATCCAAAGAAAAATCACTAAAAAGAAGTAAAACACCCACATAAATCATCACAATGCAAAAAAGTATAAAATAAAATAAAATAAAATAAACCTGGACCAGTTTTCATTTATTGGATTATTTTCATGACATTAAGTTGGCAATTAAAGCAAAAATAGTAATAAAAAAAACCCGGAAATAATTAATTGCTTTCTTCTCATTTTTCTTTCTTCCCATTTTTTACAAAAATACAGTAGTACAGTAATGAGAATCCAATGAAAACATCCACATAAATAAAATTAACCATCATGAAAATAATGTCACACTGCAAAAATAGTCCTAAAAATAAGCTTCATTTTGTTTAAACAAAATATAATTTATTTTTTCCCTTTTGATTTTGTAGGAGAAATATGATCTAGACAAGTTTTCGTTTAATGCGTTTAAACTTTTGATGTCTTTTATCTATTTTGCATTACTAAGATCGATTCCCATCACATTACACACACAGACGCTCATTAAGTGATTACGAAACAGTCGCAGGTCTTTTGGGATCATTTCACTCGCTGCAGTGCAATAATTGACCTCATTTTAAAAGACAATCTTTAGCAGTTCACAACATATTCCTGTTGAAATGCCTCAGAAGATGCAATTACAAACGCAAGAGAATGACGTTATAAAAACACATTTTTCGACCAAGTGCTTTAAACTGCTGACCCTTATTACCTGAGATTTTTGACATGTTTTTCTTGCACAATCATTTTCTGCTCTCTCTGACCCTGTCTCTGCTGCTCTGCCTTTAAGAGTTTATGCTAATGAGGTCTGTTGTGATTGGCTGACCTCTTCCTGCGCGGGTCACGATGCTGAATGCTGAACGGGTGTTGATATGCAAATGCGGTCGTATGTTAATAAGCGAATGTCGAACTATTTAACTTCAAAGAGCAGGAAAAATCCCACATTTGGCTTTTGCTTCAAATACCTGCTGAATAGAAACGGGAAATATTTGAAGCTGAATCCACAGCCTCAAACGTGTGATCAAAGGCGTGATACGGCGTGTTTCTCCCCGCCGGCGATGGGAAGTCATTTCAAAGCTCAGGCCTCACACAGGCACTTTAGCGGATCGTTCATCACACCCGTATCTGCAGAAGGACACGCCGAACAGGGTTATTTCACGTAGATTGACACAGGATGACGCGTGATAGAGGCTGTGATTTAGCGGCGCACGCGTTTCACTGGGTCACAAATCATCAGCCGGGAAACTGATTTACTGATGCTGAGATGAACGTCAACACAAACAAACAGCAGGTCGAACCAGATTCATGTCAAACATCAAATGTGTTTTAGCAGGTTTATTACTGGTAATTAAAACTACAAAAGAGGAAGCCTTATTATGGTCTTAAAGGAGAAGGTCACATTTAGAACAACAATTCACAAATTATTTACTCACCCCCTCGTCATCCAAGATGTTCATGTCTTTCTGTCTTCAGTCGTAAAGAAATTATGGTTTTTGAGGAAAACATTTCAGGATTTTTCTCCATATAATGGACTTCATTGGTGCCCCGACATTGAACTTTCAAAATGTCGTTTAAATGCATCTTCAAAGGCTCTAAACGACGAGGAAGAAGGGTCTTATCTAGAGAAACGATCGGTCATTTTTTTTGGAAAATAAAAATTTGTATACTTTTTAAGCACAAAAGCTCATGTAGCACAGGCTCTGGGATGCGCGTCCACGTACTATTGAATCACGTCGAAAGGTCACGCCGAACTACAGACCCAGTGTTTACAAAGCGAACGCGCAAAGACTAAAAAAGTGCAAGTAAGTCAAACGCTGTTTACAAACAAAAAGCTACAATGATGTCGGACGATTCTGAAGTTGTAGGAGAAAATAACATGAAGTTTTTTAACATACTGTACCTTTTTGAGCCGGAGTACACAGACGATGAACTTAGACGTGATTCGTAGTAGTGATGGGAAGTTCTGATCATTTTACCGACTCTGAGTCTCGTTCAGCAAAATGAACGAATCTTTTTTCGAGTCATTTCGTTCATTTTAGCAAAATATAATTAAAATGTTGTGTGTTACTTCCCTAACACATCTACTGCTTATACAAACGCTGATCACACTACAAACAAGACAAAACTATAATGCTATAAGAAACAGAAAAGATTCATTCATTGTTTACCTGAGTCTTTAGTCTATGATTAACTCATCTCACCTCTTATCTGACAAGTTTTCGGGTTTGAGTCGTTCGTTCATCACGTGACAGACCCATAAGATGAACAAACCACTCGAAAAACCAGAAGACTCGAAACAGGTGAACTAATTCCAGTACAGAACCTAATAGGATGTTGCGCATGCGTGACTGAACGAATCACTCGCCGAGACCACTCGTTCTTCCTGAGTCACATTAAAGATTCGTTCAAAATGAACGAATTGTTCAAGAACCACCCATCACTAATTTGTAGCATCGTGAATGCGCATCCCAGAGCCTGTGCTACACCAGCTTTTGTGCTTAAAAAGTATACAGTTTTTTATTTTCTGAAAAAAATGACTGATCGTTTTGCTAGGTAAGACCCTTCTTCCTCAGCTGGGATTGTTTACAACCGCATTTAAACTACATTTTGGAAGTTCAAAATCGGGGCACCAATGAAGTCCATTGAAAAATGAAAAATGAATATGAAAAAAAAATCTTGTCATCCAAGATGTTCATGTCTTTCTTTCTTCAGTTGTAAAGACATTGTTTTTTGAGGAAAACATTTCAGGATTTTTCTCCATATAATGGACTGATATGGTGCCCCGAGTTTGAACTTTCAAAATGTGGTTTAAATGTGGCTTCAAAAGGCTCTAAACGATCCCAGCCGAGGAAGAAGGGGTCTTATCTAGCGAAACGATCAGTTATTTTCATAAACATAATACAATTTATATACTTTTTAATGTCAAACACTCGTCTTGTCTTGCTCTTCCCAACCTCTGTGTTTGTTTCAGTTCATGTCAGTTAGTGTATGTGGAAAAACTCCCATCTCATGTTCTCCCTCAACTTCAAAATCGTCCTGTATCACTGTTTTACCTTTTTTGTTAAGGGTGTTTGATCTTCTTTGCATGTTCACTTTGTAAACACTGTGTCTGTTCTTCTGCAGCGATGTAGGATGATTTTGAAATGATTTTTGAAGTTGAGGGAGAAAATACGATTGGAGTTTTTCGACCCTAACTGTCTTGAGTCAGAATACACAGAGTTCAGCGAGAACAAGACAAGACGAGCGTTTGAGATTTAAAAGTATTTAAAATTGTATTCTTTAAATGAAAATGACCGATCGTTTTGCTAGATAAGACTCTTCTTCCTTGGCTGGGATCATTTACAACCGCATTTGGGATTGTTTGAAGCTGCATTTAAACTGCATTTTGGAAGTTTGGGGCACCATATCAGTCCATTATATGGAGAAAAATCCTGAGATGTTTTCCTCAAAAACACAGTTTCTTTACGACTGAAGAAAGAAAGACATGAACATCTTGGACGATTGTTGTTCTAGAAGTGGAATTCTCCTATAACTGATTAACTGGAGTGCTGTGGATTACTTATGGATGTTTTTATCAGCTGTTTGGGCTTTCATTCTGACGGCACCCATTCACATCCATTGGCGAGCAGGCTATGGAATGACACATTTCTCCAAATCTGATGAACAAACAATTTCTGTAACATTCTGTGCAGTTATATCCATTTTCAAATCTGGATTCCAAGATTCTGTCTGTGTTTTCCTCATCGTGGAATGGCTCCATATGCCCTCCTGACAGCTGAAACCGAGTCTCTGTTTAGCACTCCGTCCGTCTCTCAGCGGCAGCTTGTGTTTATATTGTACGGCAGCAGGCGCATATTGTTCCAGGACAGGAACCGGCATCCAGGCTGTAAGGAACAGATGGTGTGTTTCTCTCTGATCGTGACACGAGACGGGTCTGTCGGTCAGCTAACGCTGCGCTGATTGAATGACACTCAATTCAGGCTTGGCTAAAATGTGTGTGTGATTTCTCAGGAAGCCTCCTGTGCGTTTGGTTTTTCCTGAAAGACCTGAGCTTGGTGTTTTATCCAGGGTTCATCCAAGTGTTCTTAAATTTGGGGATGGAAAAACAGTAGCCACAGTATGGATATATAATGATTAGACTTTAAATATGTGATGTCCAACTTTGGAAACTAGTTCTCTCCTTATGAAAAGGTCAAACAACAGATTCATGACTTCATCCAAATTTCACAAAAAGCTTATGGACATAATTATAATACAAGCCAGACATTAAAGTGAGTTGTTGTTTTTGTCTCTTCTGAGGAAGATTCATTCACTTGTTTGCCAATTAACCACAGAGACATTTTGTTCTGATTTATTTAATGTTAATCTAATCTCATTTTATAAGTGACTTTTTTCTGTTTTAAAGATGTTTTCTTTTGAATTGTTTGACTAAAAAGAGAATATAGCAAGATGTAACTAAATTTGTTTCCTGCTTGCTAAATTTCACATACATAAACACAAATCTGGCTCTAAATCTCTCTTTTCTTCGTTCAAAGATGATTTAGACAAGTACGTGGAAAAATGATTCACGAATCATTCAGTTCGCGAAATGATTCTCAAACTCGCTTCAAAGTTCCGATTCGAAACAAAACATTCACGAGTCCGACCCGAAGTTCCGATCTAAATGAAATGATTCGCAATACGCGCTTCAAAGTCTTGATCTGAATCATTCCCAATATGCGAAGTTCCGATTTAAATCAAATGATTCGCGAAACACGGTTTGAAATCCCAATCTGAAGCAAATGATTCGCGAATCATTCAGTTCGCGAAATGATTCACGAACCCGCTCCGAAGTTCTGATCGAATCAAAAGTTTCATCAGCTTGCTCCGAAGTTCCGCTCAGATGATTTGCAATTCACGAAGTCCCGATCTGAATCAAATTTCGAGACAGTACTCATTTTGCGACGCAATGGTTTGATTCTGAGTTTCGACAAGCTATTTTGAATAGCTCTTTTGATCTGTTTTTTTGCTAGTGAATCGCTTGAACTGAATGATCGAAATCACGAGTTTGAATCAATCGGAGCGGTTCTAGCGGAAATGACTCAATTGAATCGTTTTGCTTTGCCGATGTAAATAAAATGATTTTGCGATATGCGATCCGTTTGGAGCGCTCCGAAACCGTGAATCATTTTGCGACGCAATGATTTGATTCTGAGTTTCGAAAAGCTATTTTGAATGGCTCTTTTAATCAGTTTTTTGCTAGTGAATCGCTTGAATTGAATGATCGAAGTCACGAGTTTTAATCAATCGGAGCGGTTCTAGCGGAAATGACTCAGTTGAATCGGTTTGCTTGTTCCTTCACTTTTCGCGTCTTTCGCGAATCATTTCGTTCACGAAATGCCGCTCCGAAGTTCTGAATCAAAAGATTGATCAGCTCACGCCAAAGTTCCGATTAAATGATTTGTGATACACAAAGTCGCGATCTAAATCTAATGATTCGCAAACCTGCTGTAAATCAAATGATTTCGAGACCCGATCAGTTTGGAGCGCTCCGAAACCGTAAATCATTTTGCGATGAAATGGTTTGATTCTGAGTTTCGAAATAAAACTTTATTTATTGGCAATAAAGCAAACACAACACTAGAATGACGAGCTGCAACTGAAAATACATGTTGGATGGAAACACTGTGCATTGTGGTGGAGTTTGTAGCTTAATTCACTATATTTGAAATAGTTTGAGCTGACAGTTGCTGACAGTTCAATAGGAAATCGGTTGGAAGCATCTAGTAATCTCACATTATATAAGTCAATCTTACATTTATTTGTCAGTATATATTGTAACAAATATGTGAGAAATGATAGTTGTATCTGATTGTATTAGTCTATACAGAGTGATAGTCAATGTAAAAATAGCAAATGAGAGAAGCAGGTGAACATGACCAAACAGACAGTGCAAATCAGGCCTTCAATTTTAAGAACTACACACAAACCCTGTTAATCGTGATGAAATTGACGGCACTTTGAAATGACACTTATGAAAGCGTTGGGCATTGTTCTTTAATTAGATCACTGCATGCACAGTGTTTATTGCTTTGTGATTTATGACATGCTGCCGCATGTTCCATTCCAATATTCTTTCATATTTATTTAACAGCCTTGAACTAATAATGTACGGATATAAATAACATCTGAACCCTGGTGCAATTAACAGGTATGTTTTCCTCATTTACCATTAGATCAGTAAATTCAGTAACTATTAAATCCTGTTTATAATTCTCATATTTCTCATGACTTTATGTAAACATAGTTCTGTATTAAAATGAATGCATCAAATAACTATGCATTAGATCTTATATTGCAAATGCAGCTGATGCTGAATTATTAATCATTAATATTGAATATTGATAAGTGGAAAAGAGACGGTGGCTCACTGATTTTGTCTGAATCACTTCTGTAATAATCTACAGTTGAACATAAACACAACGTTTGGCCTGAAGAAACGGACTCTACAGCTCATTTTAATAACAGCTTTAGTCAAACTCCAACAGCAGCAAATCTGAATGAATAGTAATTAACAATTATACATTGAGCACTGGCAGTCATTTAATACTTTGATTGCTTTAGCACTTTTTCAGTTTCTGAATGTTAACACTTGTTGCCGTTAGACCCAAAACACTCTTTGTTCTGTTGTTTGTAAGTGGATTCTTTCTCGCCCCGAATAATTACCTAAGAAATAATGTTTTGTTCATTCAGATGAGCTTGAAGGTCAAGCTGTTGCTGTTGTATTGAAATTGGTATCGACTGAAGCCATTGTTTGTTTTGTGCTATTAATGTCAGATTAAATTAACATTGACTATATTTACTTTAATTCATGTTCCTGGTCTTATTCTGAAGAAAAAATATTGTTCTCATTCACTGAAATGACTTTCTTTTCCTTCTTTCTGATGTTACCCAGAGCCACACAATCTGTTGGTGAATGTTAACTGAATAATAGCTAATAACCAAACAGCTGCAGTATTTATGATGATGTTGTACTTGATGCATCTTTTCTAAAACGTTACGGGTAACATGGTATTTTCAAGCTGGTTAAAGAAATAGTTCAGCCAAAAATGAGGGTTTCCTGTAAATGTGCTCCCCCTTAGGCCATCCAAGATTAGGATGAGTTTGTTTCTTCATCAGATTTGAAGAAATGTGTCATTCCATCACTCTCACCAACGGATCCACTGTAGTGAATGGGTGCCGTCACAATGAGTGTCCAAGGTGATGAACGTTTATTGATGGACTGGAGTGATGAGGATTATTATGATGTTTTTATCAGCTGTTTAGACTTTCATTCTGACGGCACCCATTCGATCCACTGGTGATTAAGTGATGGAAATACACATTTCTACAAATCTGATGAAGAAACAAACTCATCCTAATCTCGGATGGCCTGAGGGTGAGCAAAATGTCAGAAAAATGCAATATTTGGCTGAATTATTCCTATGGTGTCTATTTACTAAAGAGCAAAAATGATGAATTTGGGGGGGGATTCGTGAAGATGCTCTGGAGGCTGAACTTGAGCCTCAAAGTGCTTCATTTTTCAGTATCCATTTGACCTCTACATGCATTCATCTTCTTTAACTCCGCAGCCCACTGGACTTAATTAATGAAGGGTTTGAGGAAGATGAAGTTCAAAGCAGCGACGTCACGCCACTATCACACAGAATCTCAGGAGCCCGTTTGATGTGTATGCCGGCTCTTCACCTCGTCTCCCGCCGGACTCTATTTTTGTTCTCAGAAACTCATCCGCCGCTCCGAGTGCTCCAGCTGCGGTCCTGTGGGAAGGATCCTTTTGATTCCTCATGATCCCTTCAACCTCCTCCGCAGGCGGTCTGTAAACTCCGTTCATGTCGCTGCCTCCTCGTGACAAATGGCAAAGCATCGGGCCGCAGGAAAGCGCAGATGAAAGCCGCAGGCCTCGAAAAGCGGTCAATATCAGACCTCTGAATATTCTTCAAACAGCATCTGATCTCATATTCAGCAGGTGAATATAGAGGAACGGTCCTGATAGTGTTCGAAAATGCATCTGGAGATTATTTTTTATATTTAATAAAGCTAAATTGAAAAATTTAATGCATAAAATTCATAGAATTCAACATGTTTTGAAATGTAAGTTGACAGTGACAGCAGAGTGAGAGAAAATGATGTGATAAATTCACAAATGGCACTTTTTAAAAGACATTTTGCCATAAAATTATTATTTATACTTGTATTCACATTTGAATATATGCGCAAGAGCAAATGTAAACTGAATAAAAACGTTTGTCAAAACAAACTTTAGGTTTTTGACAAAGCCTAGCCTGAAAGTTTACAACTATTATAAAAGCTTGAAGTTTAAAAATGTTGCTGATCTAATCAACATGCTAATCATATGTTTAACACGACTAACATATTTCTAGCATGATAAACGTAGTTAGCATGTTGTTAATCATGATTCTAGCATGATTCTAGCATGAGTATCATGTTACTGGTGTGTTAGCATGATTAACAAGTTACTAGCATGTTGGTAGCATGATTAACAAATTACTGGCATGTTAGCATAAGCAAGTTACTAGCATGATTCTAGCATTATTAGCATATTACTAACATGTTTAATAGATTATTAACAAGTATTAGCATGTTTCTAGCATGATTAGCATGTTAACAGTGTGTTGTTACCATGATTAACAAGTTACTAGCATGATTCTAACATGATTAGCATGTTGTTTGCATGATTAGCAAGTTATTAGCAAGTTTCTAGCATTATTAGCATGTTACTAGTATGTTTCTAACATGATTTGCATGTTACAAACTTGTTGTTAGAATGATTATGAAGTTACTAGCATGTTGTTACCACAATTAACAAGTTACTAGCATGACTGTAGCATGATTAGAATGTTACTAACATGTTGTTTGCATTATTAACTAGTTACTAGCATGTTGCTAACATGTTGCTAGCATGCTTAACAAGATGCTTCTAACACGATTAGCATGTTACTAGCATGTTAGCATTATTAATAAGTTACTAGCATGCTGCTAGCATGTTTTCTAACATGATTAGTATGTTGCTAACATGTTGTTAGCACAATTAGCAAGTTACTAGCATGTTGTTAGCATAATTAACAAGTTACTAGCATGATTGTAGCATGATTAGCATGTTTACTAACATGTTGCTAGCATGATTAACAAGTTACTAACATGATTCTAGCATGATTAGCATGTTACTAACATGAAACCAGCATGATTAACAAGTTACTAGCATGTTGTTAGCATGTTTCTAACATGATTTGCATGTTACAAACATGTTATTAGCATGATTATGAAGTTACTAGCATGTTGTTACCACAATTAACAAGTTACTAGCGTGGTTGTAGCATGATTAGCATGTTACTAACATGTTGTTTGCATTATTAACAAGTTACTAGCATGTTGCTAACATGTTGCTAGCATGCTTAACAAGGTGTTTCTAGTATGATTAGCATGTTTTGTTAGCATGCTTCTAACACGATTAGCATGTTACTAGCATGTTACCATTATTAATAAGTTACTAGCATGTTTTTTAACATGATTAGCATGTTGCTAACATGTTGTTAGCACAATTAGCAAATTACTAGCATGTTGTTAGCATAATCAAGAAGTTACATGTTGTTTTCATTATTATTAACAAGTTACTAACATGATTCTAGCATGATTAACAAGTTACTAGCATTTTGTTAGCATGTTTCTAGTACGATTAGCATGTTTTGCTAGCATGCTTCTAACATGATTAGCATGTTGTTAACACAATTAGCAAGTTACTAGCATGTTGTTAGCATAATTAACAAGTTACTAGCATGATTGTAGCATGATTAACAAGTTACTAACATGATTTTAGCATGATTAGCATGTTACTAACATGAAGCTAGCATGATTAACAAGTTACTAGCATGTTGTTACCATGTTTCTAGTATGATTAGCATGTTTTACTAGCATGCTTCTAACATGATTAGCATGTTGTTAGCATGATTAGCAAGTTACTAGCATGTTATTAGCATAATTAACAAGTTACTAGCATGATTGTAGCATGATTAACAAGTTACTAACATGATTCTAGCATGATTAGCATGTTACTAACATGAAGCTAGCATGATTAACAAGTTACTTGCATGTTGTTAGCATGTTTCTAGTATGATTAGCATGTTTTGCTAGCATGCTTCTAACATGATTAGCATGTAACTAAGCATGTTGTTAGCATTATTAACAAGCTACTAGCATGTTGCTAGCATGTTTTCTAACATGATTAGCATGTTACTAACATGAAGCTAGCATGATTAACAAGTTACTTGCATGTTGTTAGCATGTTTCTAGTATGATTAGCATGTTTTGCTAGCATGTTTTCTAACATGATTAGCATGTTGCTAGCATGAATAAGTTACTAGCATGATTCTAGCATGACTAGCGTGTTACAAGCATGTTGTTAGCATGATTAAGATACTAGCATGGTTTTAACACCAAATCATTTTTTATAGTTTACATTTATATTTGCAGTTTACACTGTATTCAAGGTATTATATCACTTCATGCATTCTTTGAGAATCTTTGAGAATCAAACCCATGACCTTGTGTTGCGAGCGCCATGATACAAGTCTTCTGATGTGATGCCTTCAGTGTTTTTTGCCACTTCTGAAGTTAGCAGGGTGCGCCACTTTTGTTTCATTGAAAAGAGCAGCATGAATATCCTTCCTAACATCTTGTGCGAATCTTAAAGAACGTCACGCGGGTTTAGAGCGACATGAAGGAGACATAAGGATGACGTAAAGTTTCTCTCCTGCAGCAGCGACGCGTCACACCTGCAGCGCCGCTCGTCCTGTGAACACAGACGTGTTCTGACACTGATGTACTACTAGTTGTCATATAAAGCAGAAGGTGTTATCTGTATAATTGGAGTCGGCTTTAGTTTCACACAGGCCGCGGCGGTTGACGTTTCCAGAAGTCTGAGGTGTACAAGGTCCCTTAATGAGACAGTGATTGTGTTTTGCATGCTGACAGGTTAGGCTGATGTCTCTGTTAATGTGACGCAGGTACAAGGAAAGAGAATTACAGTCAATTAAATGTGAAATGTCACTGACAAGCCTTTGTCATGTCACACACTTGTGTGTCTCTGCATTCATGTAGTCGCTGGTTTAATAAACAATAGATGAAATAGCCGCAGAATTACAGAGAACTCACGTTTGTCTTCTCGTCTAGTAGATGCTGCATATTAAGTGAAGTTTTTTCACCAAAAAATAATTTGCATCCAGCTACAGTATGTGATCAAACAGTAGGATTTAGTATTGTTGTCAAATCACCTCAGTATGTTGCATGTTTAATGCTGTCCGTCCAATACAATTATTGCATGTTTTTTCTATTATTGTTTTTTCTTTTCACATCCTGATCATAAGTCAGCTGATATTCGGAACACTGGAAAAGCAAGTCCAGCACTTTTCATTGTGGGATACTTACACATGTGCATCATTAAAGGTTTGGCAAAACTTGACATTTATGTTTGTGGATAATGTGTGTGTGTGTGTGTATATATATATATATATATATGTGTATATGTGTATATATAGATATTTATATATACACAGACACACACACTATAACACTCAAAAGATCAGTAAGACTTGTCATGTTTTTTTAAAGAAGTCTCTTATGTTCATCAAGGCTGCATTTATTTGATCAAAAATGCGAAAAAAAACAACATTTTGTTTTAAAGAAATGAATACTTTTATTCACCAAGAATGTGTTAAATTAATAAAAAAAGTGATAGCATAGATTTACATTGTTAAAAAAATACATTTTGAATAAATGCTGTTCTTCTTAACTTGTCATTCATCAAAGAATCCTGAAAAAAAGAATCACAGGTTCCAAAAAAAAAATATTAAGCAGCACGACTGTTTTCAACATTTGTTGATAATTCTAATAATAATGAATGAATGAATGATCGCATTTATATAGCGCTTTCATTGTGTATTGCTATACACCCAATGCAGTGGCGGCTACTGGTCTGTCAAATAGGGGAAGCTCATTTTCGGCCTACATCGTAAAATTGTCTATTTATTTATTCACAAGAATGTGCCTTATTGTCATAAGTAAGTCACAATGCAAACAATCGTAAAAAAAAAAGCTTTAGTTTTATTATGCAAAATATGATGTATTTTTTCTTTTAGTCAGATGCTACTATATAGTATAAATATTTTGCAATTTAAATAAGGTTATTATGGAGATTTATTTATTTATTTATTTCTAAAGTATTTTAATAGAAATATAAGGTTTCATTATGTTATGTTAAAATTTTTCAAGATTACTATATATATATATATATATATATATATATATTATATTAATTTATAGTCATCCTCCATGTTAATATTTAATGTAGTAATCTATATATATATATATGATTACTACATTAAATATTAACATGAATGAATGAATGAACGATCTAAAAAAAATATTAAACTCTGTAAAAGTGAAACAAGGAATGTGGTGTATAATTGTGTGAAATGTATGATGAAAATCAAGCAATTTCGCCAAGCAAATATAAAGAAATAGGTTGCAGCAGTTTTATTTCGACTGAACTTGAGAAATCCACGATGGGACTGAGCGCGAATAGCTTCAGCGATTCCTTATAGTACAAAATCGCTGTCAGTCAAAAGGAGATGCAATCTTTCGACAGACCCTCCAATCATCACGCAGAAGCTCGGCGTCCAGGCCAGCCCACTCCTCATTTGCTCCTCATTCACCCCCAGAGACGCTGAGCGTCCGTGGGCGGGACATAATCGCAGCGTTTATCCAATGACCGTCTAGTTTCAAAGCACTGAAAAAAAAACGTTCAAAGCAGCCCCATTGAAGTCATTGGACGCTGGGCTTCAACGGGGGAAATGCACTGTGACGCTACGGGAATGTATGAGAAGAAAGTCAAGTCAGCCGACCTGCTATATCTAACTGATTCTGAACGAACTCGTCTTTGAGATGAACGTTTTCTAACGCATTTTTAGTCAATAAAATGTTAATACAATAGTACATAATTTGACCATTAATTTTGTGACATTATAGGGGAAGCTGAGCTTCCCTTGCAGTCTTAAAGAAATCGCCACTGACCCAAAGCGCTTTACAGTCATATGGGGGGGGATCTCTCCTCAACCACCACCAGTGTGCAGCCTCCACTTGTATGATGCGACGGCAGCCACAGGACAACGGCGCTCACCGCACACCAGCTACAGGTGGAGAGGAGAGAGAGTGATAGAGCCAATTCAATGTATTAGGAGGCCATGATTGACAAGGGCCAGAGGAGGGAATTTGGCCAGGACACCGGGATACACCCCTACTCTTTACGAGAAGTGCCATGGGGTTTTTAATGACCACAAAGAGTCAGGACCTCGGTTTAACGTCTCATCCGAATGACGGTGCTTTTTACAGTATAGTGTCCCCATCACTACACTGGGGCATTAGGACCCACATAGACCACAGGGTGAGCACCCCCTGCTGGCCTCACTAACACCTCTTCCAACAGCAACCTAGTTTTCCCAGGTGGTCTCCCATCCAGGTACTGACCAGGCTCAGCCCTGCTTAGCTTCAGTGGGTAGCCAGTCTTGGGCTGCAGGGTGAAATGGCTGTGGCGTCAGCATATTAGAATGATTTCTGAAGGATCATGTGACCCTTAAGACTGGAGTAACAGCTGATGAAAATTTAGCTTTGCATCACAGGAATAAATTATATTTTAAAGTATATTCAAATAAAAAACATTATTTTATATTATAATAACATTTTGCAATATTATAGTTTTTATCTGTATTTTTGATCAAATAAATGCAGCCTTGATGAGCATAAGAGACTTCTTTAAAAAACATTACACGTCTTACTGATCCCAAACTTTTGAGCGGTGTATATATTGTATTTTATATTTAACTTTATATATGAAGTGTTTAATTTAAATGTTCAAAAATCATGTTTTTTATTATGTTATCATGTTTTTATAGCTGTCTTTTATTTTAGTTATTTTTACTTAATCAAAACAACCCAACTGTTTCATTGAAATTAGAATGCACAATGAAAAACATGATTTTTGAAAATTTTTAAAAAGTTAAACTCTTCATATATATTTTATTTAGTTTTCAAAAAACATTTTTCATTTTCATGTAGTTTAATTGATTTTCTACAATAACTAAAAGTAAATCTGAAAAAAAATGGTTTATTTAAAATAAAATAAATATATATAAAAACTCAAACTTTTTTTTTATTATAACTAGTTGCTAAGGCAACATTCCTATTTTTTTTAATTTAGTTTAACTGTACTATGTATATAAAACATTTAGAAAAACAAAAACAGAAAATAAATAAATAAAAAACACACTAGAAAAACTACGAAGATTCTGACTAAAATGAAAATGAAAATGAGAAAAATCCATATGATTTTAGAGTCCAGGCTTGAGAAATGAGGATGGGAGAAACACATCAAAGCATATGCCAGATCCTCCAAACCATGTCTCATATTTATCATTATTAATAAATTTATCATATTATAGTACATTCTGTTATAATGTATAATCATATCATCTTTTTCTAAACAGTTTTGACTCTTGATTTGATCACCTCCTCCGCGTCTCGCACCACACGTTTCTTCCAGACTGTGTTTTTGGGTTTGTACCGTGGTACACTGGTGTCATGAGGGTGAGTATCACCTGCAGCTGATGTTTTCTGAAGTATTTGTCTCTTTGGATTTACCACCAAAACTTCACACTCACTTGATGTATGCTATGAGAGGTGAAGAACGCAGGACGCGCTCCAAAGCCTGTTTATTTCCAGACAAGCAGCTTTTCAAAACCGTTTTGTTTGGCTTCAGCGCAAAGAAAAAAAAAAAAAAAACGCAGCCATCCAACGAGATCAAGCAGAATCTTCTGCCGAGCAGCAGAACTGAACTAAAGCCCCAAAAATGCTCTTCAGTTCAGTTTTGAATGTAACCAAACCTGCAGGGAATTCAGAAAAACACTGAAAAAAATCCACAGAACTGCAACATCATTAAAGATGCTCTAAACATCTGCTAAATCTTGTTTTTGTTTATTAAAGCAAGACACTACAGGCATAAACATTGTTTTGTCAAACACTGGTCAATTTGGAGATTGTTTGGCTGTTTGTAATGTGTGGTTTCAGACTAGTGGAAAGAAAACATCCACAATAGAGTTTTAAGTGTTTATTTTGTTGCACTTTATCGATTTGTGCTTGTAGATTTTAATTTCAATGAATATAAAAGTTTTTCCTTCAATTCAGTAGCGTGCACATACACTAAAACTTACAGATTTATTCCCATATATATTCTAAAGGTTTTTACTGAGGGGTTTGTACATATAACAAAATTGTCTGGTTTTATATAACATTTTAGATAAAAGTGCATTTTGATTTTTCGTCTCTTGTCAGTATTTTCTGATTTATACAGGGATATAAAGAGAAATCCAAAAAGGCATTCTGGAAAAACCTTCAACTCTAAAATGTCAACAAAACCAAACAAAAATTTTGACTGTTCACACTAGTAGAAAGAAAACACACACACATTTTAAACATTTACTTGTGTCTGTAAATTTCAGTTTCAATACATATTTTTAAAAGTTTGTTTCTCCACTTCAGTAGCGTGCACATGCACCAAAACTTACAGTTTTATTCCTCTCTGTATTCTGAAGGTTTTTACTGAGGGGTTTGTTCATATATCATTTGCCTGGTTTTATATAACATCGTAGCTAAAAATGTATTTAGATTTTTCGTCTCTTGGCGGTATTTTCTGATTTATGGAGTGATAACAAGAGAAATCCAAAATCCCTTCTGGAAAAACCTTCATCTCTAATATGTCAGTGAAACCAAACAAGGATTTTGAATCAATGTTATAGCAGAGAGAGAAAAAAACATCCAAAATACACATTTAAGCATTTGCTTTTGTCTATAAATTTCAGTTATAATGCATGTTTTTAAAAGTTTTTCCTCCACTTTAACAGCACTTACATACACCAAAACTTAGTTTTATTCTTCTCTATATTCTGAAGGTTTTTACTGAGGGGTTTGTTCATATATCATGTGTCTGGTTTTATATAACATTTTAGGTGAAAGTGTGTTTAGATTTTTTGTCTCTTGACAGTATTTTCTGATTTATGCAATTCACTGCATATTTTTCTCACAATTCTGAGTTTAAATCTTGCAATTCTAACTTTTTTCTTACATAATCAGAAAATCTGATTTTTTCCCTCATAATTGCGAGCTTATTTCTTGCAATTCTAAGTTTACATCTCTCTCTCTTTTTTTTTTTTTTTTCCCACCACAGAATAAAAAATAATGAAGGTAATTGCAACTTTTACTTTCCTTTTTTCCTAACTTTGAAATCAAAAGTAACAATTGTATTATTCTTATTATTCTTATTATTTTTTTATCCTGTGGTGGAAACAGGCGTTGATAATTTTCTGGTTTATGAAGTGATGAAAGGAGAAATCCAAAGTCTCCTGTAAAAACATTTAATATGTCAACTAAATCAAACAAAAATTTTGAATCTTTCTGTTCTGAAAATGTCTGCAATTCAAGTGCATATTTAAATAACTACTGCATCATTTGCATATTTAAACATGACATTTAAGAAAATTTGGAATACAAAAATTGTTTGCAGTTCTTAATGCAACCAAGTGGATTTGTAAGAAATATTTATTTGGTACGTTTTTACATTATTCACCTGCAGTGTCTTGCCTTAAATATTTAGCTTAGATGTGCAATGTTTTGACATGCTTCTTAAGAATTTCGGAATTTTTCCAAACTCTCAGCTCTGAAAATGTGAAAAATCTGACATGAGTCACATCAACAGCTCATTAAATCAGTTTCACAGTCGAGCATCAGCGCTCCATCTGACCTCAGTTTGTGCTCTACTGATGCTGTTTTTTATTTTATTTAGTCTTTTCCTGTTCCTCAGTCTGTAATCAGCCTCTACGGATTCTGATAAGATGGGTGGCGAACACAAACATCTGGACATCTTCAACCTCGGACCGGATTGAGCAGGTACGACTAATATCGTCCCAATTAAAGGCTTTGGTTGGACGCGCTTCTGCCTCATCTTGAGATACGTGTCTCATCTCGCAGGTGTAATATCATAATCCCCTCCTCTGCAGATTAACTTCCCCAGACTGCCGAAATTCTCAAATTGGGGCAATAATTAAACGCGCCTCATGTTTATTCATGAGCTTCTTAAAGCCCGACACGATTTGAATTTGAGCGCAGTGCGAGCGTCACACTTCAGAGGCGAGTTGTCATGTGTTTTTATGAGGAAAGTGCTGGAATTATTAGTCACACTGACTTTGTCTCTTCTTATTTCGACTTCAAATGTGCTGGATTACACTGATGGCGGCTTTCAAGCAGAATATGCTGCCTGTCAAGACGTGACGGCTTGAAGATGATGTAGTCGAGATTCTTTGTTGAGTTTAGATACTTAGACTATTTTATCAACAAAGCAATTATGTAAATAATGCAGTTAATTAAATATACCATATTGGTGAAACACATACTTTAAATTATTATGAATATTTTTTCAATTTTATTCAATTATTTTTGAGGAAGTGGCAATGAAAATCAGTGTCAAAACATGATTTGTTTTTGCAATTCTTTGATGAGTTTAGATTCTTAGACTATTTAATCAGCAAGGCAATTATGTAAATAATTAAATAAAAATATACTACCATAAAATGCATACTGTAGATTATTATTAATATTTTTTCAGTGTTATACAATTATTTTTGTGGCAGTGACAATCAAAATCAATGCCAGAAATAATAAATCATATTTTGCAATTCTTTGTTCAGTTTAGATGCTTAGACTATTTAATCAGCAGGGCAATTATGTAAATATTTAATTAAATTTATCACGGTGAAAGGCATATTGAAGAATATTATTTTAACAGTTTTATGTGGCAATCAATATCAGTATCAAAAATAGTAAATGATATTTTGTGATTGCAGCAGAATAAAATATGTAAATAATTTAAAATTTAAAATGTAAAAATAATTAAATAAATTAAATATTTTATGGTAATAGGCATACCTAAAATGATGATGAGGATGATTTTATTTATTTATGTTACAGTTTTATACAATTATTTTTGTGGAAGTTGCAATCAAAATCAATGTCAAAATAATAAATGCTATTTTATGATTCTTTATTGCATTTTGATGCTTAGACTATTTAATCAGCAAGGCAATTGTGTAAAAAATTAAATATACAATCATGAAAGGCATACTGTAGATTATTATTAATATTAATATCAATATAAAATGATTTATCATATTTTGCAATTCTTTGTTGAATTTAGATGCTTAGACTATTAAATCAGCAGGGCAATTATGTAAATATTTTAATTCAATTTAATTTAATATTTAATCTAAAGATTATTATTATTTTAACAAATTTATTTTACTTTTATTTATTACTTTTATCTATTTTTTTTTTTAATTTATTTATTTATTTATTTTTTTAAGAAGCAACAGAAGTGGTGATCAAAAAACGCTATCAAAAAAAGTAAATTATATTTTACAATTCTTTGTTTAGTTTAGATGCTTAGACTTTAATCATCAGGGCATTTGTGTAAATAATTAAATTAAATAAATACACCATCATATATTTTGCATGAAGAAAGTCTATAATCTTACAACCACTATAATTCTGTGAGGAAAATGTGATGAAATAATGTCATAATGCAATATTTTAATGGTCTTAAAAATAGGCTAAGCAAAGAAAAACAACAACAATTCTACTGAAATTCAGGTCATTGACACCTGACAGCCTGAACATGTTGCTTTTCTCAATGGCAGCTTGATCCCAGAGTACAAATAGGCATTTGAATGTAAAAATAATGAGTAGACTTTGGCCAAAGTCATAAAATGTCAAGCGTATGGCCGTTTCAAATTATAGTTCGTGTCCTGCGGTCCAACATTATATTGTAAATCAAAATCGGCGAGTACTAAATTCGACCTTGCTCTTTCATTGTCTGAACTTGTGTGAAATGTCGGCTGATTAGCATACAGAGATGAATAAACGAGAAGGATTTAGAGCTGTTTGTGCGAGAGCGTCGGATCCGTTATAATGTGTGTCGCCGCATCCCGAGTCGAGCGTTAGCTCCAGTCCTGCTATTTGGCTCTCTGATCCATGATGAAGGTAATTAAAGGTGCGGATTTGTATTCTAATTGCCTATTCATACCCAGCGTGTTCCTGGTGTAATTCATAAAGCCTGAAACTCACCCGGAGCTCACAAACCTAATGTGTGCTAATACAGTCAGTTCACATTTATTTTGATTCTCAACCCTAGAAGGTCAAACTGTATTATGTGAGTGGCTTCATTTGACCTTTATTTTACAGTATGTGGGTTTGCCATTTTTAGCAGTAAACATTGCATTTAATGTTATGTTGGTTTAAAATGATAAAACTACTCTGCACTATTTGGCAAGATTTTCAAAGTGTTTTCTAATCCTGTATAAAATTGCAAAGCATTTGTATTTATGTTTCCATCATAATACACAAACAAACTTTATCCGATGATTTCCATTCGATGAAATATCATGTGGTGCGACCAGCAAGAAACTACCATTTTGGGGCTTTTATGTTGAAATCCATTCAGAGATAGAACTTTGCTTCATATAGCAATTTGCCAGTGACCCTTTGAAGCATCAAGCTGTTTTGTAACTCTCTTTCAGATTCGGAAAACAACAACCTTTTTAATGACTATGTAGTTACCACGTTTGGATATCATGTGGTATGACCTAAAAAACATTGAATATTCAGTTATTTCTTTAAGTATTTATTTTTACTATATATTTCATAGTGACATTTTGTGGGAAGCTAGCTTGTTGTGTTTAAATTTTGACTAAATTTAAAATGTCATGTGGTGTGACCAAATGTCATGTGGTGCGACCATTGCAGAGTGTTTTCCATTATAGATTTATGTCCCAGATTGGCAGTTTTTGTGCTTTTATAATCAATTGATGGTTTATATACATAAAATACTTTAGTGTCTTATTATTTTAGTATCATTTGGAAAAGATTTTTATGCATTTTGGGTCATTTCAGACGGTTTATGTTTAATCTTTGTACAATATGAGACAAAATGCAAAAAAGTAATTTAGAGCATGTCATTTTAGTTTGGTAATTATGCATTTATTAGTTATTTATTATTTATTTACTACTAACAATTTTAATCTGTTCTACCAGATTTCACTGTCAGGCAAAGTAAAATAAATACTCGCCTTGGGCAACATGTTCATTCTGATGCTGCAGTCAAGCACAAACTTAAGACTTCATTTTTTACTGTAAGAAAGATGTTCATGTTGTCATCTCAAAACCTGAGCCAGCAACCTCTCGCTACATTGACCCTTCGCAAAGACCCGCCCCTTCCTTAGTTACTATTGCTACGTCCGACAAACCATGGCACTTTTATGCCAAACATCATGTTCTCAGTGAAAAATACATCACGTAGCAAAAAGGACACTGACAACACGCCGACAAACAAGACAGAGCTGGTTACTTTTTTTTTTAAGAAATTCAAACAACAAATACTGTTTTGTGGCTCTTTAATGTGTCCTGACAGATCGCTGAATGATATAAGGCCTTTGCGTCATTTAGAGCAACCACTCATCATGTGGTGCGACCAATAATAGGAATAACTGTATGAAAATAAAAATAAAAATAGACCTAATTTCTGTGAAATATTGAAATATGAATCACTGCTACAGCATGCTTAAGCGAATGGTATTTTCAAAACATTTTTATCAGTTTTATGCAATTTACAGGAAAAATAAGTCTGCTAACTACATTTAAGAAGGCAACTCTGAAATTATACAACAAAAATATGAGATCAGTATTTACAGAAACTCAAAATAAATGCAAATACTTTGTTTCTAAACACTTTAAATACTGAGAACATGTTAAGGAAATTAATGATCCTCAATGACCCTCAATGACCCATATATATATTTATTCATCAAGGATGCAATAAATTGATCAAAAGTGACAGTAAAGATATTTATAACGTTACAAAATCTCAAAGAAATATTTCAAATAAATGCTCTTTTGTTGTTGTAAAAATGTTCTTTTGAACTTTCTATTCGTCTGTGAATCCTAAAAAATAAAATGTATGACAGTTTCCACAAAAATATTGTGCAGCACAACTGTTTTCAACATTGATAATAATCAGAAATGTTTGTTGAGCAGCAAATCAGCATATTAGAATGATTTCTGAAAGATCATGTGACATTGAAGACTGGAGTAATGATGCTGAAAATTCAGCTGCGCATCACAGAAATAAATAATATTTTAACAGATATTCACATAGAAAATAGTTGTTTTAAATTGTAATAATATTTCACAATTTTTACTGTATTTTTGAATAAATATATGCATCCGTGGTGAGCAAAAGAACCTTCTTTCAGAAGCATCTGAATTATAAATTTGATCAAGTGTAAGTTTTGCTTTAAAAATAGAACAGCACACCAAAGTTGATCTGAATCATGAAAAGCAGTGAATTAGTTTGATCTAAAGAAATAGCGAGCAGCATAAAGAGTATAAATACAGAGCGAGAGGCAGCATCTGGTAAACCCACGACTGAAACGTATGAATAGATCAATCATTTAAAGGTCAATGAAAACAGCTTCTCTATTGAATCAGTGATTTGATAACCAAATCGAGACCCTTATTTGGCGGCCATAATCCAGTGAAGGATTTGGGTATAAAGTCTGAAGCTGATATTGTAGTTAGAATTGCTTTCAGATGCTGATGGGATGCAAAAATGTAGTTGGACAGATTTCATTGTTTGCACAGATTCTATCACAGTTTCATGTATTATTTAGCTTATACAACTCATGTCTGCGTCCGTCTGTCTCAAGCTGCTGATACCACAGAAAATAATTTAGTCTCTCAAATAGATGACGTGCCGTCGGGCTTCCGAACGGAGCTGACAGATTCCCGGAAAACAAGCCGATCTGCCGATGTGAAACTGAGATGAAGAGTGTTTGAATGTGTGCCAGTGACTTTTGGCACAATGTGACACAAATGCAATGAGAAATGGTCTCTCATCAGCACACTGACCACTTCATGTGCATTGTGCATATGAAACATTCACAAATCTTTTGCAGTGCATGCACATGCATGCTCATTCTAGTTTTTGTTTTATTTTCATCATGCATATCTAAATCTAAAATGATATGCAGTGCAACAACTTCTTTTCGTGTTATATATTGTATCAAGAGCAGCTTTATCTGCTTATTCCCAGCCAGTAACGATGATGTGTGTATTTTCAGGCCACAGCGTCACCTTTAATCAATATGGAAATGTGGCATTTTACTCCGGTGTGCTGAACCACAGCTGCATAAGTACCGCGGTAACCTTCAGATAACTATATAACACATGTAACTAATTCAAACAGCAACAGATAGACTGGGCTTTATGGCTTCATCATTATGCTATATCACATAAGGCTAATATTTTAACTATTACTATTACCAGTAGCACTATAAATGTTAGTGTTGTTTTTACTATATAAACCCTGTAGATATATATATATATATATATATATATACATTGGAGAAAGATTTGGAGAAATGTATCATTCCATGTCTCACCAATAGATCCTCTGCAGTGAATGGGTGCCATCAGAATGAGAGTCCAAACAGCTGATAAAAACCATCACAATAATCCACAAGTAATCCACACCACTCCAGTCCATCAGTCTTGAGAAAACAAAAGCTGAAACAAATCCACCATTAAGACATTTTTAACTAAAATACATTGAGTCCATAATCCATAATAACACTTCCTGCAGTGAAAAAGTGGTCTGGTCTGAATCAGGAGAGAAATCTGCACAGATCAAACATTCTTCACAAGCCAAAACAGCTCTAAACAAATATGTGGCTGAATATGTGAGAGACAACAGGAGATGGACTTTTTTTTCCACTGGAGGAAGCATTACTATGGATTATGGACTCATATTTTTGTTAATGTTAATGTTAACTGATGGACTGGAGTGGTGTGGATTACTTGTGGATTATTGTGATGTTTTTATCAGCTTTTTAGACTGTCGTTCTGACGGCACCCATTCACTGCAGAGTATCCATTGGTGAGCAAGTGATGGAATGACACATTTCTTTTGATATTAAATGTCATTGTAACAAGGTTCGTAGAACGGGAAGAAGGAGGCGGGAACCAGCGAACATTTAACACTTTAATAATAAAATAAACAAACACAAAAGTAAAGCGGCAGCCCCTCACGGGTGACTGCCACACACAAAACACAAAATAAAGTCTTCCACTGTTGTCGCTCCTCCTTTTATCCTTCCGGAGCTCCTCCGTGCGACTCGAGACCGGTGAGTGGCGCAGGTGTCGCTCATTATCATTATACTCCACCGGCCTCGTTCCGTTCCCATGGCTTTCGGCCCCGCCCCACTCGTCACAGTCATCTTTTTAGATCATTAGTGATACAAGGTTAGGATGAGTTTGTTTGTTGATCAGATTTGGAGAAATGTGTCATTCCATCACTGTCTCACCCATGGATGTGAATGGGTGCCGTCAGAATGAGAGTCCAAACAGCTGATAAAAATATCACAATAATCCACAAGTAATCCACACCACTCCAGTCCATCAGTTCACATCTTGAGAAGACAAAAGATGAAACAAATCCATCATTAAGACGTTTGTAACTAAAGGTCCATAATGCATAATAACACTTTCTCCATTGAAAACGTGGTCTGGTCTGAATCAGGAGAGAAATCTGCACAGATCAAGCAATGTTTACAAGCCAAAACAGTCCAAAAGAGCTTTAAACAAATGTGTGGCTGGATTTTGATGTGAGAGACAACACATTATGGCGTTATTATAGATTATGAACTCATATTTTAGTTAAAAACATCAAAAACAGTGATGGTTTTGTTTTAAGTTCTGTCTTCTCAAGATGTTAACTGATGGACTGGAGTGGTGTGGATTACTTGTGGACTATTGTGATGTTTTTATCAGCTGTTTGGACTCTCATTCTGACGGCACCCATTCACTGCAGAGGATCTATTGGTGGGCAAGTGATGGAATGACATTTCTTTTAATATTAAATGTCATTTTTTTAGATCACTAGTGATACAAGATTAGGATGAGTTTGTTTGTTTGGAGAAATGTGTCATTCCATCACTTGCTCACCAGTGGATCCACTGCAGTGAATGGGTGCCGTCAGAATGAGAGTCCAAACAGCTAATAAAACATCACAGTAATCCACTTTAAGATGTTTTAAAACCAAAATACATCCATAATCCATTATAATACTTCCTCCAGTGAAAATTATGGATTATGCACTTGTATTTTAGCATTTTAAAAATGTCTTGATGGATTTGTTTCAGCTTTTGTCTTCTCAAGATGTGAACTGATGGACTGGAGTGGTGTGAGTTACTTGTGAATTATTGTAATGTTTTTATCAGCTATTTGGACTCTCATTCTGACGGCACCCATTCACTGCAGAGAATCCATTGCTGTTGTTTTTAAAGTAGTATAAAATAACTTTTCACTCCAATTCCAAAACAATAATGTAGTTTGAACTGAAAAAACAAAAATACTAAAATGAAGCATTTTTACTGGTGCTCTCCAACTTGCTGTTTATAAAAAATGCTGCTGGATGTCATTTGTCTTATTTTTGAGACAGAAATAAATGGTAAAATGAAATTTTCTGTTGATTTAAAGTTGAGGTTTTTTTTTATATTCACAGTGAGCTGGTGTGGATTGAAAGGGCCGTGTAAATGAATTGGTTTGAATGATGCATTCAGCGGCGGTCTTGGCACTTGTGCGGTAAGTGATCTTGTCTAAAGGCAATCACGATGCTTTTAATGCTCCATTTGAGCGGCTCGTCCTACATCACCGGGGAAGATGTGCTCCAAGACGACTGTGATATAACAGCAATTTTTCATCACAGTAAGGCAAATACAACTCCAACACACACACACACAGACAAAAAACATCCAAGATTGTTGAAGTACCGTGAACTTCAGATAGAACTTGCATTTGGATTTAATCCCCAATACACAAATCATCCCGAAGTTTATTGACCGTGATAAAAATGGCAAATCAAACAGATTAGCATATTGCATTTTCTTCGCGTGACACGTCCGTTATGCTATTACCTGCTGGCTAATGGTGATGCCAAATGATTTCCAGAATGGAATAGAGATTAATGTGCAGTGCATAAATTAGATGGATCACATTAATACATTACAAAGAGCTCCCACACTGCACTTTTGGGGCTGATGAGCAATTAGCATATCATTGTATGAGTTTATATCACATTGACCCCGTCATTTCCATGCTGTAATTGCGTGCGTAGAGCTCCTGGTTTGAAAAGAGCTGAACTCACGTGAGGATATTATCAATAACAAAACCTATTATGAAAAAACTGAAGTGAAAAATTCAGTTTGCAAACGAGTCGAAACTAAACATGAAGTATAGGGGTGCAACAGGGCAAAATGTGCATTTAATTTTATTTTCCTGTAGGTTTAGCACTAGATTACTTAATGTTCACATAACAAAGAAAAACGTTTAACAATCTGGCCGTTTTGAACTCTCAGAGAATGTTCAAAAATAACATTTGTTATAATTTATGGGAATGTTAGCAAAAAGTTCTTTGAACATATTTTGTTAGCTGAGAACCAGCCAATCACGTTTTGCATTGAGAAAACACTTGAGAAAATCTGCTGCCACTCCAAATCTAATTGTCCTCATTCCATCTCAAATGACATGAAGCACCGTTCCGCCCGTCATTAATGGGAACGATCACCAACGCTGTTTTTTATCTGTACGGGATGGCCCGGTTCTTCATCCAGGGATCGTGTTGTACCCGGAGCGCTTCCCCTCTGGCAGCTGTGGCCCGGATAAACAAGCACGCGTCGGCGAGCATCATTCAGTCGGCTGCTCACATCGGCTTGATTAAAAAGTTCCCCATGTGATCGCTGTGGCCTTGTTCCTGTACTGAACCCCAATGAATGAATAAATAAATGCAGCTTGATGGTCTAGAGGAGGAACGGGGCTGGAAGGACACGCGGATAGGGAACGTGGACGTGAATGTGAGGCATATGAATACAGTCATGATATTATGATATAATTAATTTATTTAATAAAGTAGTGATGTGTTTAGACCACTGGTTTGCATTTAAATGACTTTTTTTTTTAAACCGTAAGGATGTTTCATTAGCTGTAAAAGTGTGTTCATGCACAAACATTTATATATTTAAAGTATAAAGTCATATAAGTTCACTTTATTAGTTCCAACTAACAAAAATATGCTCTTAGAATATTTCCTATTAAGTTATGAAAACTTTGGGCTGTTTCTGAATGTTCTCTAGATGTTCAAAACGTCCAATATATATATATATATATATATAAAAAACATACTTTTTAAATAGTCCCTGAAACTAGACGGTATCAATATTTAAATAAAAACTCTTATTCTGAGAAGGGGTTTTTCTTATTATTAGTAATGTGTCATGTCTGGATGGACACATGCATATGGAAATTATATGTAGATGAGGTCATACATAATACAAAAGCTGTTGTAAGCTTCATGTAGGCTGATGGTTATTTCAATAAAGGTCATGCATGTACATGCAATCTTCTACTTTTATAAAGAAAGAGCAAGAGCACATGATTTTCTTAGTATTTTTGTGTTGCTTTCTAGTATAAATATCTAAAAATTCTTAAATCAAGATAAATTTACTTTACAAGTAAAACAACATTTTAAAGAAGTCCACTTCCAGAACAACAATTTACAGATGTCTTTCTTCATCTTTCTTTCTTCAGTTGTAAAGAAATTGTTTTTTGAGGAAAACATTTCTGATATGGTGCCCCGATTTTGAACTTCCAAAATACAGTTTAAATGCAGCTTCAAACTATCACAAATGGGGTTGTAAATGATCCCAGCAGAGGAAGAAGGGTCTTATCTAGCGAAACGATTGGTTATTTTCATTAAAAAAAATACAATTTATATACTTTTTAATGTCAAACGCTCATCTTGTCTTACTCTGCCTGTACTCTGTTTTTGTTTCAGTTCATGTCAGTTAGTGTATGTGGAAAAACTCCCATCTCATGTTCTCCCTCAACTTCAAAATCGTCCTATATCGCTGTTTTACCTTTTTTATTAAGGGCGTTTGATCTTTTTTGCATGTTCACTTTGCAAACACTGTGTCTGTTCTTCTGCAGCGATGTAGGATGATTTTGAAATGATTTTTGAAGTTGAGGGAGAAAATACGATTGGAGTTTTTCAACATACACTAACTGTCTTGAGCCAGAATACACAGAGTTCAGGGAGAGAAAGACAAGACGAGTGTTTTAGATTAAAAAGTATATAAATTGTATATATTTTTTTTATGAAAATAAGACCCTTCTTCCTTGGCTGGGATCGTTTACAACTACATTTGGGATCGTTTAGAGTCTTTGAAGCCGAATTTAAACTGCATTTTGGAAGTTCAAAATCGGGGCACCATATCAGTCCATTATATGGAGAAAAATCCTGAAATGTTTTCCTCAAAGAACATAATTTATTTTCGAAAGAAAGACATGAACATCTTGGTTGACAAGGGGGTTACATTATATGTAAATTTTTTGTTCTGGAAATTGACTTCTCCTTTAATTTATGATTATAACACATTGTTATTAGTTTGTACCCACACTTGTTGACGAGTTAAAAATATGTGTTTTTAGACTTTTCTTAAAGTGTTGCATAGTAACTTCCAATACACTGCTTAAAAATTTAATTGTTCAGAATGTGTAAATATTCAATAATTCAATGTTTTATTTAAAATAAATATACAATATTTATATTGTAATATTATAGTGTTTTTTTGTTTTGCTAACAAATCTGAACAAATCACATTCATAATCATATTTTTTGCTGAGATTTGAGTGATTTGATTGTGTATTCTATGCAGTCTTGCATTGTGACATCAAGTTTTTATTTTTTTTAAATACATTTCAGTCTCGTCTTTATATGTCATATTTTTTGTTTTTGTTGACGAAATTAACTAAAGTTCAAAGTGTGTGTTTGAATTCAAATCGCTACAACAGGAAGGATCTTATGCATGATCAAATTTAGTAAAACATTGTAAGAAATGATTTGTGATCTTTGAATAACATTGTAACTTTTAAATAATGACATTTCAGAAACATTCCAAAACAATGTTTCCACAATGTTTCTATAACTTAAATGTGTTACCTGTTAGGTTCTTATGAAGAAAAGCAAAATCTGTCATTATTTCAAATCTGAACCTGAATCATCCAGTGAGTGATGACGTTAAACCCACGTGCCACACATAAGCTTTCAGTCAGCACTGAGAACGAGCGCAGATTGACAGTCATCGATCAGACCAGCAGAGCGTTTCAGTTGCCGTCTACATTCACACGACGGCCTCCATCCGGAGGGAACTGGTTAGTTAACAAGTCATGGACTGCAGACTGTTTTTGTCAGTCCGTGAGCCCCTGAGTAAGTGAAATTGCATTACGGACATTATCCAGCTGATTGAACCATTGAGCAATCTCACGCTAATATACTGTATTTTCTCATGGGTATAGAAAACACCTTCCCATGAGGCATTGCTGGAACTGCCTATCGACAGCTGTGTAATGAACAGAATTAACTGTTAAAACACATTATCTCTTCAGCATGGGTGGCGTGATGGTAGAATCACGGCAATAATTTATACTGCGATGTAGATGTTTATGTGGCTGTCAGGGGCAGGACTACATGCATTATTTATGCATGCAAGTGATAAAGTAATGAGAAAATACAGCGCCAAATAAACCATGTATCAGGAAAGAGGTGATGCTAAATGATTTTTGTAAGCAAACAATGTAGAGTTTGGTTACGATTATGCAGAGAAATATCACAGAGTTCTTGCACGAATCTGTAATTTATCCAACATGCATAACAGGCGTATTTATATCAGTGTAAAATGTAACTCATCCAATCAGAATCTAGATTCTAATTTGTTTTCTTATATTATTTTGGCTGTTTTGAGGCTTTAAGAGGGTTATTATAGTTATATAACAATATGTAATATTTTAGAATGTATTATAAACATTATTATTATTATTATTGTTTTTAATCATATGTATTGATGATATTATAAATAATATTTATTAGTAGTATAAAAACTTTTTTTCTTACAGCCTTAATTGTTATCATTAATATTTATTATGAATAGTATATAATATATTATAAATAATATTTATTAGTAGTATAAAAGAAAACATTTTCTCATTTCAGCCTTAAACCTTAAATGTAATTTATTTCTGCTAGCTGCCAGTTTAACTTTATATACTAAAAAAAAACAAAACAAAAAAAAAACATTTTTTTTATAGAAAATAACAATGATACTAATAATGAATAATATATAAAATATAAAACAACAAAATTACTAAAATTTTAACTGGGAAATGATACAAAAAAAGTAACAAAAATTTAAATGAAAGTTTAAAATTTAGATAGTAAATTTAAAAAATTTAAATAATAAATTTTAAAATATGAATAAAAATAGAATCTCAGTGATACTAAAATAACACTGCCTTTGATAAATTCATTTGATATTAATATGATACATTAAATAATGAAGTGCACATTTTTATATGTTTTAGTATAAAAAATAGACACATTATTAAGTCTTTTCTGTAAATTTGCAGCAAAATTAAATATATTATTATATACGCTATTAAGCTAGTTTTCACATTTGTCTTTAAATCACATTGAAACTAACTATGCAAAAAAATTGCAAAATAAAGCAGGTATTTACAGTATCTAAACCCAGAGTCCAGATATAGTAAATACCCTAGTGAAAAATAAATGTATTTACAATAGTATACAAAAGTATACTACAATCATATTTACATATTATGTACTTAATAAAAACACCATGCAATTGTACTTTTAGTGTACTAAACAGTACATTTGCTCTTAATCTGCTAAACTGGAACAACTAATTTTGTACTTAATGCACTTTAATTGTGCAGAAATCCAACTAAAGATATACTGAAGTATATTTTGCTAAAGTGGAACTGTTGCAGATATACTTTAAATACACTTTAAATAATATCATTTTTTAAATGCGAAGTATTTGAGTTTTATTATAACTTTAAAACATATTTTAGGCTTAATATTAAAAAATATGCACTGTGCATTGTCAGTTAATGTGTTAGTAGACTTCAACTATACTTAGTATAAAATAAATGCATTATAAATATATTACTTTTTACTATGATAATCACAGTAAATTACACTGCTTTAATTTTAAAACTGAAGTTTAGTTGCCGCAACAATTTTTTAAAGTATAATCATACTCTTATAGAACGTAATGAAGTTGAAGTTGTTTAAATTGTTTTGATGACATGTTGCCATGACATATTGATCATATGAGTTTTTACAGTGTCTCATTAGTGGTCATAACCAGACTCTTTGTTGGCGTTTGTGCGGACAGCATGGGAACTGTGGTGTTCAGAGAGGCAGCAGTGGAAGGCGCTGCACCTGCGGCAAAGCGGCACGCCGCCTGAACTCAACACCTGCTTCACCGCAACCGAACGGCTTCAGACTCACGCTGGAGATAATCAGGCCGCTTTTCATGCTTTGGTTCATCTCGTCCAGCTCTCTGGAGCGTCACTGAACACACAGGTCAGACAAGCATGAGCCGATTCTGGCCTGTTTCATTACAGTACGAGAAGCTCAATGTGCCGTTTTATGAATGAATGGAATCAGTCAGAGCTTCAGAACTCACCAAGGAGCTTCTGCTGCTTTGATGGTTTGTTTATCCAGCTAACAGAAATATGTTCTAAGAATGTTTTGCTGATGTTCCCATTAAATTTTAAAAGCGTAATGTTCTGTGAATGTTCAAAACGGCCAGTTTTTTGTTTTAAAATAGTTTTTTCTTGGTTATACAAATGCTAAGGGAAAACATTATGGTAATGTTACTTTTGAATTTCTCTGAACGTTCTGAAACGAGTGTAACATTTAAAAAAAAAACATTCAAATGAACATCCAAATGTAACATTTCAGAAGAGAGTTCCACCAACAACATATAAATAACATTTCCTTAAGTTGTGAAACTGTTAATTCAGTGTTCAAAATGTCTTTTTTTAGATGTTTAAAAAATGTTTTTTCTTTGTTATGGAAACGTTAAGGAAACATTCCATTTTAGAATTCTTGCAAACATGGAAATGTTACTTTTGAATATTTTTGAACTTTTTGTTTCTGTTACTTTTAAATACTTATTTTTAAACATTCTGAAACAAGTAGCAACATTTCAAAATGTTATGTGACTGTCCAACTGAAATATTTCAGAAAAATGTTACACATTACACATTGATACGCATATATATGGGTCAAAGATGTTAAAAAGTGATTTCATGTCCATAGAGAGCACGTTAAATGTAAGTAAAGTGTCTACTTTTAAGGTTTCAAGTAAATTTTTGGAGAATAAAATGTCAATTTGGTTGAAATAATGTTACATTGTCTTTCAGTGTAACACAATATTTATGTAAAAATTCAAACAACATGCTTATTTTGACTTGTACATATTAAATATATAAAAGAATAAGGGAGCATATTAAATGTTATTGTGTTTTAAATGAGTAATAAAAATCTTACTGACAAACTGGCAAAACCTAGGATAGTGACACATTTTTTAAAATGTAAAATTACAACGAATTAATATTTGGGGTAAAAGTAATTAGTCTTTTAATATGTCATAAATTGATTTTTGTTGTAAATATGCCTGACAAGTTTGTTACACTGAATGACATGTTAGTGAGTGTCTTCTGTAAATTAGAGGAAATGTATAATATTTATTAAAAACAAACAACAAAAATGCAATTAAATTTATCAGAAAACTTAATTAATTAATTAATTTAAAGCAACAGTAAACCCTTTTTGTCTTTCACCCATATATATTTTATTTCAGCCTTAAACCCTAAACTTGTTTTAAGCAACCTTTCTCTTTTTTATTTAACTTGATATGCTAAAATAACTAAAACTGAAATTAAAATGTGTAAAAACTATATAGACAATAATATATTCACAAATATATTAATAATTGATTATATAAATGACAAAATCCAACAAAATGACTAAAACTTTAGCTAAAATTACTGGAAAAAAACAAACAAAAAGAATGTTCCCTGTTAGAGGATGAATTCAGAGATGATACTTCATAAGCAGGTGTGATGTGTGATATCAGCACATGCTGTGAACACGTTTAGCTCTCTCTGAGAAACCGTGTTTATCTATTACCCCCTGTACAGCAGCACTACTGAAGATATTAAAACTAAAACAAGACACAAAATCTGATTAGCATTCACGCCTTTGTTGTTTTATTCATTCATTACATCCTTTTGTAGTTTTTTCCAGATTGAGCGATACAGAGAATTACAGTACAAACAATTCAAGCACATGCAATATTTATATTTCTCAGACCGCTCATACAAACTGACCTGAAAACGACACTGAGCATCAAACCTCTGTTAGAATTAAACTACATTATTTAAGACACAATCACTGTCTTTTCCTTCATGCAGAGAGACAGTCACCGTGTGTGTGTGTGTGTATTATATAAGATGCGTTATATAAGCAGCATGCAGCATTAGCATCCCGTCCAGTGCAAAACCATGGTATTTAATGCATTCCTGCCTCATGTGCTGAAGTTAAAAGCCACGATAGAATATTCATAAATGTACAGTGTTTCTAGCGATTCAGTGGCATGTCCCTCCGCTCTGCGCTTCCTATGTGTGTGCAATGCAGATCTGACTCATGCATGCAATTACAGACTCTCACACTGCTTTCTGTCTTTATTTACTATCAAACATACATTAAATCCAGACCACACCGCTGTGTGTGAGCAAATCTGCGCTGCATCTGATTGGTCGGTGCTCACAGGGCTTCTGATTGATGATTGACTCACAATGGCTGCATAATTATCCACTAGAAGTCATTTCCAAACACTTTACATTAAACACAAGCACATCGACTCCCATTTGCAAGTGTTAATATCAGGGTTATGCAAAATACCTAAACTCTATTCATCTATCTATCACTCTTCTGTTCGTAAAACATGTAGACTAAAAATGATTTAAGCCAACACTCAAAGATTGTTACTTTTCTCATCAGAATTTAAATTAGGTTAGAATTATATAACATTAGAATTATATAGAACTATATAAAATAAAATGCTGTTCTTTTGAACTTTCTATTCATTGTAGAATCCTGAAAACTAAAATGTATCAGGGTTTCCACAAAAGTATTATTGATAATAATCATAAATGTTTCTTGAAACGTGCAAATCAGCACATCAGAATGATTTCTGACTGGAGTAACGATGTTGAAAATTCAGGTTTGATCACAAAAAATAAATTACATTTGACCATATATTCACATATAAAACAGCTATTTTAAATCATAGCTAGATAAAAAAATTTTGTTTTGAAGTTTGCTTGAGAAAGCCTGACCAGAAAGTTTGAAAAGATTTTAAAAGTTTGACGGTTTCAGTCTGAAATAGATTGAAGTTTAAAGTAGTTTTAAAGCTTAAAGCTTAAATGTTTTGAAGGCAAAATAGTCTGTAAGATAGATAGATACAGACAGATAGCATGTTGTTAGCATGATTAGCAAGTTACTAGCGTTTTGCTAGCATGTTTCTAGCATGATTAGCATGTTGGTAACGTGTTGTAAGTATGTTTTAACATGATTAACAGGTTATGAACATGTTTTTAACTTGATTAGCATGTTGCTAGCATGTTTCTAGCATGATTAACAAATTCCTAGCATTTTGCTAGCATGTTTCTAGCATGATTAGCATGTTTTCTAACATGATTAGCAAGTTACTAGCATGATTAGCATGTTGCTAACATTGTGTTAGTATGTTTTAACATCATTAACAAGTTATTAACATGTTTTTAACATGATTAACGTGTTGCTAACATGTTTTTAGCATGATTAGCAAAGTTACTAGCATGTTTCTGACATGATTAACAAGTTACTAGTATGTTGTTAGCATGTTTCTAGCATGATGAACAAGATACTAGCATGTTTCTAGCATGATGAGCCAGTTACTAGCATTTTTTCTAACACGATTATCATGTTGCTAACATGTTGTTAGTTTGTTTTAACATGATTAGCATGTTGTTAACATGTTTTAGCATTATTATCAAGTTACTAGCATGTTGTTAGCATGTTTCTAACATGATTAGCAAGTTACTATCATGTTTCTAGCATGATTAACATGTTGCTAATCATGCGTTAGTGTGTTTTACCATGATTAATACATTATTAACATGTTTTAACATGATTAGCATGTTGATGACATGTTTTTAACATGATTAGCAAGTTACTAGCATGTTGTTAACATGTTTCTAACATGATTAGCAAGTTACTAGCATGTTTCTAACATAGTTAGCATGATGTTAGCATGATTAGCATGTTGCTAATGTTGTGTTAGTTTTAACATGATTACTACGTTATTAACATGTTTTAACATCATTAGCATGTTGCTGACATGTTTTTAACATCATTAGCAAGTTACTAGCATGTTGTTAGTATGTTTCAAGCATGATTAGCATGTTGGTAACGTGTTGTATGTTTTAACATGATTAACAAGTTATTAACATGTTTTTAACATGACTAGCATGTTGCTAGCATATTGCTAACATGATTAATAAGTTAATATCATATTGCTAGCATGTTTAAAGCATGGTTAGCATGTTGTTAGCATGTTTATAACATGTTTAGCAACTTACTAGCATGTTGTTAGCATGTTTCTAACATGATTAGCATGTTGCTAACGGGTCGTATGATTTAACATGATTAGTAAGTTATTAACATGTTTTTAACATGATTAGCATGTTGCTAGCATGTTTCTAGTATGATTAGCAAGTTACTAGCATGTTGCTAGCCTGTTTATAGCATGGTTAGCATGTTGTTAGCATGTTTTTCAACTTGATTACTAAGTTACTAGCCTGTTGTTAACATGTTTCTAGCATGATTAGCAAGCTACTAACATGATTTTAGTTGCTAGGCTCGGCTAGTGATAGAGAGATCGAGAGATTGGAGTTTGAATAGTTTTGGCTCATTTGAACATTCCGTCAATGTAAGTCTATGGGATTTTTCCTAGTTTTAATCATTATTTTTAGGAAAACCGTACGTCTGATCGGTTAGAAAAGAGACAGCACACTCGAATAAATCAGTCTGAAGATCTGAAGATAGTTTAATGACCTTCACGAGGCAAGAGCATTAATTAGTAGCTCCTCATCAGAGTCTCAGACGCATGTATTTATTTTTACACGTCTCTCCATTCCTCCAGATTATTGTGTCATTCCGTCCGGAGTGTAATCACACCCGGGTGCCGTTATTGAATATAAAAAGCTCATCGCTGCTCTCCGACAGCTTCTCTATTAATAAAATGTCAGAATCATTCATCGTAATGGATCTGCGGTGAGCCGGCTTCGGTCGACGATCTGTCGCTCAGGTGGAAATATAAGAGCTGTTTTCCATATAAAAGAGGCGTCTCTGCCTCACAACAGATGGGGAATAAGCAGACTGTGTTTGCAGGACTTTAGTACCCGTCGGAGGAAGCTTTCGCACACAACTTATGCATTGTTTTGTTTCTCTGAGCGCTGTATGTAGATTAGACCGCTAATGTAGACCAACTGCACCCGCCATCTGTTGAGTCGAGACTTTATGCTGGCGGGAAAACGAACACGAGCGACTATCGTAAAAGAAAACGAGCACTAAACAACGAAAGCCCAAACCTGAAAACAACAAACCTAGGTAACAAATTTAGGTTAGAACAACATTCTACTAAATATTATTTTTAATACTCTAAGAACGTTTTCCCTCAACATTATGAAAACATTCATCAAGTACAAATTACATTGTAAGGATGTTTTGAGAAGAACATTTTCTCTCAACTTTATGAGAACATAAATCAAATATTAATAAAGTTTATAAAGTAAAGAATGTTTTGTCCTGACATTTACAAAACGTCATGAGAATGTTCCTCCCTAAATATTCCTATAAGGATCTGAAAGGTGGTAAAACTCGCTTTTTGTCATTTGAACGCATTTAAGAGGAAGATCATTTACTTTAAAAAATAAGCTGCTTTAGTGCTTCCTTATGATAAATAATGCACGAGAGGAGCCAACGGCATATGGGCCCTATAACGTTTTATCACCAGCTATAAACAAGAAAATATTTTTTTAATAGAACGTTTCGCCTGTTTTATGTGCATCTGATTGCTTAGTAAGTAACTGCACAGCTCTCCTCAACAACAAACGTGATTTGAGGAATCATTCATGTCTTTTTATGTACAGTATATGACACAAAGAAGCTTGTTGATGTCAGTGGGTTGGAGTATATGATCCTCTCAGGATATCTGCATATCTAGGACACTAGTTTTCAGGAATTTACTGTTTTAATGAGTGAAATTTAATTTATATATTCTCCTAATAAGCCCTAACTTAAAACATAACCACTGGTAACCTTCTTGACAATTTTAAGCAGTTTTTATTATGTTAGTCCATTTATTCTTTTTTTTTTCTTTCTTTTTTTTTTTTTTTTTTGGAAAGAAACGCCTTATTTTTTTTAATGTATATATATAAATATGCAAAAGTGCAGTCAAAGGTAAAACTATCTGCGCTATCAAGTAAAATGTTTATAATTACATCAATAAATTAAAATAATATAATAACAAATACAAAGCAGCATGACAGACTTTTTGTTCAAACAAATGGAAGCAAAGAGGGAGATTAAAATTAATTAATTAAATTAATAAAAAATAAATTATATACCTGCAATAACATTTTTAAAAGAAAGAAAATAAAATATAAATTAAACTTTTTAATTTAAACTTATTTTGGCTAGTTTCCATCATTTTTCATTTTGTGTAATTTTATGTACTAAATTTTATGTCAACTAACACTAATATATATTCTTCAGTTTAAATTTTTAGATTCCTTTTTTTTTTTTTTTAGTTAAAAATAATCTTATTTCACATAACCTTTTTCTGGTTTAGTTTTAATTTTATAAATATTTTATATATTTTTATATTTAATATAAAAATTATATATTAGTAACTATAGAAATATTTAAAAACAACAAAAACAAATAACAAAAATGCTAAACAAAATTACTAAAACTTTTGCTTAAATAAAATTAAAATGAAACCAGAAAATAAAAATAAAATATAAAAATAAATTCAAAATTATTATTATTAAAATTATGTATTATATATATATATATATATATATATATTCTTCAGTTAAAAATTTTAGATTTTATATTTATATTTCAGTTAAAAATAATTGTATTTCAATGAACTTTTTCAGTTTTAGTTTTAATTTATATATATATATATACAACTTAAACAAATAACAAAAATGCAAAACAAAATGACTAAAACTTTCATTAAAATTAAAATGAAACAAGAAAATATAAAAATAAATTAATAAATTAAATATAAAAATAAATTCAGCATTTGGATTTTTTTTTCTGTTTTCGTTTCAATTTTAGGTAAAGCTTTAGTAATTTTGTTGTTTTGTCGTTTTTATTTTTTTTAATATCTATAGTTTTTCAACATTTTTAGATTTAGTTCTTTTTAATACATAGAGAAATGTTGCCTTGACAACTGAAATAAAAGTTTTTTTTAAATATTTTATTTTCTGTTAAAGTAATGAACATGCTATTTTATGATTTTATTTTTAGTTATGGATAATAACCCATCTTTGCACCTGTTTGTTTAATGTCTTCTCAATTGGAGTAGGATTGACTAGGTGGTGCTGTCACAAATAACTACAGTCCTGGAACTGCAGTCTCCAGTACTGATTAGTGAGTTGTAGTGTGTATTGAGTTTAGTGTTTCAGCCACAGGTGGCGATAGAGAGGCCAAATCTAGTGCAACTTTAACAAATGCCACTAATAAAATATGTAAAGCTGAAAATGCCCAATGCATTAATGCATCTCCTTGTTTTGCATAAGGTGCATTCATTGAAATCAAACGTTAACATCTAATTCATCTAAATGCATCTTGTTTTTACTGTAAAACAAGATGAAGAAACTGTCCAAGAATAGGATTTGCTTTATAATGAATGCTCAGCAAGCATGAGCTGATCTCATTCTGCATGAATCGGTACGAATTCAGGTGTGCGTAGCGGCACGTATGACGCCGTAGGACGCGCACGCGGCGCGGGCCGGCGGGGATGATATGCAGGGAGACGCTAAAGCCGCAAATCCTCACGGCTGCCAGCCATGTTAGAAGCTTAGAGACAAGATCCCACGGTGAAATTTGAAAACCAAATCAATTTGCATGGAGGCTAAATTTCATCAGTCAGTAAAATATTCAAATCCTCCAGAAAAATGTGGATTACGAGGGCGATTCAGAACTCATTCTGATACTTTCTGCTCAACTTTAGGAGAAAGACACACAGGGACTTGATATGTCAGTGATCAGAAAGACCAAACAGAAGCAGACAGCGCACGTCACGTCACGCCATCTGATGTGGGAAATGATGTGACAACACCAAATATTAAACTATGAATCTTAGTGAAGAATCTTCAAAAAGAGGCATTGAACAGATGCACTGAATGATGAGAGATGGGGAATAAAAAGATGAATATGATGATGATATAAAACTTCATCATTGTGATCTTCATGGCTGGTGGAAAGAACTTCTCATTGGGGTTGCTATCCGCCTTATTTTTCAATGCGGAAAGCTATTTTTTGGATAATGTGTTAGACTTCCTGTTTATTAGCCACTGTAGGGAAATAACGAGAAGAATAACAAAGTGCAGTAAACAGTAAAACTGTTTGTAATACAATCCATTGTGTTCATGATTAAGATAATACATTAAAACTAGATAAAAAAAAAAAAGTTAGAAGTTTGAAGGTTTTCAGTTTGAAGTAGTTGTAAAGATTAATTAGATAGATGGATAGATATAAAGATGTTCTTATTAGTATGATTTTAGCATGATTAGAAAGTTACTAGCATGTTTCAAACATGACTAGCAAGTTACTAGCATGTTGCTAGTCTGTTTCTAGCTTGATTAGCATGTTTCTAACATGTTCATTGCATTATTTGTATGTTTTGCAGTATGTTTTTAACATGATTAGCAAGTTGCTAACATGTTTCTAGCATGATTAGCAAGTTGGTAGCATGATTCGCGTGTTGCTAGCATGTTCTTAGCATGATTAACAAGTTACTAGCACAGTGCTAGCATGTTTCTAATATGATTGGAACGTTATTAGCGTGGTTAGCATGTTGGTAGTATGTTTCTAGCATGATTTGCAAGTTAGTAGCATGATTTGCATGTTGCTAGCATGTTTCAAGCATGATTAGCAAGTTACTAGCACATTGCTAGCATGTTTATAACATGATTAGAAAGTTATTAGCATGATTAGCATGTTGTTACCATGTTTCTAGCATGATTACCAAGTTGGTAGCATGATTCGCATGTTGCTAGCATGTTTCTAGCATGATTAGAAAGTTACTAGCATGGTTCAAACATGACTAGCAAGTTACTAGCATGTTGGTAGTCTGTTTCTAGCTTGATTAGCAAGTTGGTAGCATGATTCGCATGTTGCTAGCATGTTTCTAGCATGATTAGCAAGTTACTACCATGTTTCATGTTTATAACATGATTAGAAAGTTATTAGCATGATTAACATGATGCTAGCATGTTTCTAGCATGATTATCAAGTTGCTACCATGTTTCTAGCATGATTAGCATAATTCTAGCATGATTAGCAAGTTACTAGCATTTTTCCAGCATGATTAGCATGTTACTGCCATGTTGTTAGCATGACTAGCAAGTTACTAGCATGATTCTAGCTTGATTAGCATGTTTCTAACATGTTCCTTGCATTATTTGCATGTTTTGCAGTATGTTTTTAACATGATTAGCAAGTTGTTAACATGTTTCGAGCACGATTAGCAAGTTGGTAGCATGATTCGCGTGTTGCTAGCATGTTCTTAGCATGATTAGCAAGTTACTAGCACAGTGCTAGCATGTTTCTAACATGATTAGAAAGTTATTAGCATGGTTAGCATGTTGGTAGTATGTTTCTAGCATGATTAGCAAGTTAGTAGCATGATTTGCATGTTGCTAGCATGTTTCTAGCATGATTAGCAAGTTACTAGCACGTTGCTAGCATGTTTATAACATGATTAGAAAGTTATTAGCATGATTAGCATGTTGTTAGCATGTTTCTAGCATGATTAGCAAGTTGGTAGCATGATTCGCATGTTGCTAGCATGTTTCTAGCATGATTAGAAAGTTATTAGCATGATTAACATGATTAGAAAGTTATTAGCATGATTAACATGTTGCTAGCATGTTTCTAGCATGATTAGCAAGTTGCTAGCATGGTTAGCATGTTATTAGCATGTTGTTAGCATAATTCTAGCATGATTAGCAAGTTACTAGCATTTTTCTAGCATGATTAGCATGTTACTGCCATGTTGTTAGCATGACTAGCAAGTTACTAGCATGATTCTAGCATGATTAGCATGTTGTTAGCACGATTCTATCATGATTAGCAAGTTACTAGCATGATTAGTAATTTAGTTGGAATGAGTTTAAATGGATTAGAAATACAGTACATAGAAGAGAAGTTTTGATATATTTACAGTTGGAAATTTACGAAATATGTTAATGGAACATGATGTTTACTTAATATCCTAATGATTTTTGGCATTAAAGAAAAAATGATAATTTTGACAATTTGATAATTTTATTGCTACAAATATACCCATGCTACTTAGGTTTTGTGGTCCAGGGTCACAAATGTTTCTGAAACGTTGAAATGTCCAAAATTCAAAGGTTCCAAAAAAAAAAAAAAAAAAAAAAAAAAAATTCTTAATACAATCTAGTATTTATTTATTTATTTATTTATTTATTTATTTATTTATTTTTAAACCAAAAATACTTTTTTTTTTCCTCAGAAAGTTTTCTTAACGAAAATAGAATGTCCGTTTTTGTTTTGTAGAACTTTATTCGAACTTTATTCGAACGTTATTCAAACGTTCTCAGAGCGTTAATTTTTAAGGTTTATTTTGGTTAACCGGGAAAGTTTTCTAAATGGAAATAGAACATTAGTTTTTGGTTTGTAAAACATTATTCTAACATTTCCATAACATTAATATAATGTTCCCAGAACGTTAATTTTTGGTTCTCAGAGCATTCATTTTTAAGGTTTATTTTTAGTTAGCCGGGACAGTTTTCTAAATGGAAATAGAACACTAGTTTTTGGTTTGTAGAACTTTATTCTAACGTTATTCTAATGTTCCCAGAACATTCTCAGAGTGTTCATTTTTAAGGTTTATTTTGGTTAGCCGGGAAAGTTTTCTAAATGAAAATAGAATGCTAGTTTTTGGTTTCTTTTATTTTTCATTTGATTTTGGTTAGCCGGGAAAGGTTTCTTAATGGAAAATCCGTTAGCTTTTGGTTTGTAGAATGTTATTCCAACATTATTGTAATGTTGAATGCTATTTTTTAATGTAATGTTTTAATGATCCTTTAACATTATTCTAAACATTTCCAAGACATTCTCCTAACCTCTTTACTCTGATCTCATTACTCCGCTGTATGGAAGATTGACATACGAACACCTATTATCAGTATTATACAACGTATCTTTTAATTTACTATTTAATGAATAAAAATAATCCAAGCGCATCAGTCATCATATTGAAGATGACATAACCTTAAACATTTAGTTCTGAGTTTGATAATGATCTTCAGAACGAGTTTAACAAATCACAGACACTGAGGACTGAATATAAGCAGATAAAGACGAGCTGAAGGTCAGTGTGAGTCTGATGAATGAATGATGTTCATGTTTGAGTTTTAGAGCTTTAGATTTAGTCGAGTATTGTCTCAAACCACGTTTACGCCCTTTCATTTATGTTTCTCGTCTTTATTATACGCCTCTTCTGAACGATCGGCAATCATTTTCCTCCACTGAAAGTCCTCACGATCCACGCATGAAAGACCTTCTGCTGAATCGATCCGCTCTGAATAAATTCTTTCAATAGCTTTATTTGACGAAACAAAGGCCTGAAGTGACTGTAGATATCTAGTCGTGCCCATCATACCTCTGAACACAAACAACACTGGATGAAAGAGGTTTATTTTATCGTTCTTGGAAGAAGATTCTTTGACTAGATGCGGTCGAAGCGCATTTAACCGGTTCATAGCGCAGTGAAAGTTGCGGTTTATAATGGTCTGGGTTTTGTCAAAGCCGTGAACTGCTGGTGTCAGATCAGATCCAGCTTGTGATGATACGAGATCCTATTCTGTCTTCTGGCTTTGTTGTAATCGACTTGTGAATAAAAGTTAAAAAATGTAAAAAATAGCAGCAGTGACAGTAAAGGAGGAGGAAATTCTTCATAGATGAAGGTTATTAACTACAACTTAACCTAAAACCATGGCTTGCATGAAAAAAAAAAAAAAAAACATTATAAAACATCAACTGATATTAAATATTTAACAAAAATTATTTCAGATTATTTTTTATTTCAACATTTCACATTTTTATTTAGTCTAATAAATAATAAATGATTAATAAATAATAATTATTATATAATAAATAATACATTATTTAATAATAATAATAATAATAAACATTAAGAAATTTTAGAAATATACAGATATATTTAAAAAACAAAAACAAAAAGCTAATTAAAAAATACTTATAAATAAAATTAATAGTGTAAATAATATCATATTAAAACTTAAATGATAAAATAGAAACAAGTATTAATAAATTGCAATAAATGGCATGAGACCAATCACTGCTTTACTGCCTTTAAGTCCTGTTTGATTAATCAGAATTATAAGATACAGACGCATAATCATGAAATCAAGTGATTGTGATTATTCACTATACAATTATGCATTCTGTGTTCTGTTGATGAAAAATAAAAATGCGTCTTTTCATTAAATGTTTCTCATTTAGTTGAGTTATGATTTATCTGACAAAAGGATAATAATAAAATACACAACTTTTGCTCTTTATTTTTTCCTAACCAAAATCACATGAATCTATAATCATGACTGTAAATAGAAATTTCCCTTGAGGACTTAAGCACAAATTAAAACCTCTCACAGAAAACCATTAAACATGTCTATTCATGCTGCAAATAAAACTGTGCACTGGAGAAACATCTATTATATTAAATACACTGAAACTGAGGAGAATTTGCTGTATACGTTGCTTGAAAAATAAATAAACTAAATAAATACATTTGAAATACATTTATTTATAATATATTTATAAGTAAATATAATAAAAATGTATAAATAAATAAATAAAATATTTATATTATATTTAAAATAAATATAATAAAAATTGTATAAATAAATATAAATACAAATAAAATAAAAACAATATATTGATCTAATTATTTTGCTATTATGCTGTAGTTATGGTGTCTACCAGCTGCTGAAACAAACAGCTGAACTTTGACCTCTTGGATGACTACAAGCCCTTGGTAGCCTGTACTCCTGTGATGGAAAGAAGCTTCATGGGATTGTTCCAAGATGGCCGCCGAGTCCATTGGCTTCCCTCCAGAAAACATGTGAGTAGCCAAAACTCTGCAAAATAAGTTTGCCTGTGCTGATTTGTGCTGAATTGGTTGGTTTTCTGAATCAACATGTGCTGCATTGAGCTGAGTGTTGTTTAGTGTTGTTTGTAGTCATTGCTGTGTCCTTAGGTTTAGGGTCACCTGAGTCCGTGTAGGTTTTGTAGTGCAGAGCTGCATTGGTGTGGAATAATGTGATCATACAGCACAGTCGTGCACTTCTTGCTGTCTTAGTCCAGTTGTGTTTTTGTCATTTGCTTCAGCGTTTATTGGCTTTATGTTGAAGCTCATCTCTTCTGCTGTTGCACGTTTTGTGGCCTTCATGTTGTTTTGAGAAGTTCTTACTTATGAGCTTGGAAGCTGTAATTATATTGAAACGAGTGCGAAAATATGATTAAAAAGTGTTTGTTGAGCTATTTCATATTCATGCAAGAATGATGGAAAATGGATGGATGTAATTTTTAACAAATATGTCTGTATAGTTTTTATTTATTTTTTATTTTTTTACTTCAACATTAAACTGAGAAATGTTGCCTTTTTAAATATTTTATTTTATATCAGTTGATGGATTTTTTTTTTTTTTTTTTTTATGGGTTTAGTTTCAGCATATGGCAATTTTAAATGCATCTAATTTTTAATGAATTTTATTTATTTTATTTTTATTGTAGTACATCAAGCCATTTCAGTGCATTAGCAACTAGATGGGAAAAAAAAAGTTCTACAAAAAAAGTTCTACAAGCAAGTTCTTGTTTTGTTTAAAAAAACAAAAAACAAACAAACAAAAAAAATCACTGCATGCTTTCTTAATCAAATGCAGTAATTTAGGAATATCCCAGCTAACAGGGAACATTTTTACAACACAATAACATTATATATATATATTAGTTTCTTGGAAAAATAATGTTATATTTTGGGTAAAAATAAAGTTTGTAGAAAGGTGTACAAAATGTACAAAAAAAAAAAAAAAAAAAAAAAAAAAAAAAAACATTTTGCAGTGTTTAAATAATGTTCTAATCATGACAAGAAAACTGGACATTTCAATATTTTTGAAACCTTTTAAAGCATCATTTTCACAATATTTGATTTATTATTGTTGTTATAATAATAATAATAATTATTATTATTTATTTATTTATTTATTAACCTACATTTGCTACCTGGGATAGTCCTTAGCTGTTCACTTTTTAAATAGTTTGCTTCTCAAAATGTTAACTGATGGACTGGAGTGGTTTAAATTAATTGTGAATTACTGTGATGTTTTTATCAGCTGTTTGGACTCTCATTCTGACGGCACCCATTCACTACAGAGGATCCGTTGGTGTGACAGTGATGGAATGCTGTGTTTCTCCAAACCTGTTTCGTTTGTGTTATCCAGCATTTGAGAATGTGTATTTTGGGATCCAGTGTTTATTTGCTTTAGTGTAATGCCTTGGTCTGTTTATTGACTTTTTGTTGTGCTTTATGATTGATTATTCTGAACTTTTGCTGTTTCCGCTTCTTTGCTTTGCTGTTATCTGATGTTTAGCCGCCATCGGTCACATTTGTTTGCTTTGGGCAAATTGCACGGCGCGTCTATATCCAGTGTACACTAGTGTAGCGTGTTGTTTACAACCTCTATCGTCTGAGACTGTAATTGCGTGGTGCACCTGGAGGAACGGCGTTCTGCGATGACAAATGAATGAACTTGAACGTTACCTTCAAATTCCCCATTACTAGTTCTGCTGTAAACGAGGTGTTGTAGCGCGAGCCGCGACTGCTCGATCTATTAGTCATTAATGTGTCTGCTGCTCTAGTTTTATTTTAAGGAGACTCAGTTTTAAAGTAAGTAATAGTTTAATTCCTAGAGTTTCCATTCATGTGCAGTATGGTAGCTTTAGATTTATATCACAATAAGAGTTGATAGAATGTCCTTAACCGGTTAATTATATTTAATATAGGTGCACAAACTTGTGGCTCTAGTATGTAATGCAAAGGTCACTACACTCTAGTTGGAGAGAATATTTGACCATGTAGAGTTCTTTAATTCTCCTGAAATACACATTTCATAAATTCAGACTACACTGTATTTCCACCTAATTTAACCTAACCCCATTCTGTGCTTTGAAGATGAATCAAATCAGTTCATGTAAATTCAATATAATCGATTTTAATTTAAGATTAAAATCTTATGATCTTGGACTAAGCTACAAACTTGATCATAATGCACAATGTTTCAATGTAACATGTATTTTGAGCTGCAGCTCGTCACATTAACAGTGTTTTCTCTTTTCCCTGCTTATTTCAGTTAATGTCATAAAACTAATGAGCCAAGCCAGTAGTAGTACTGACAGTGTCCTGTAAATATGGCTGAAGACGCGTAAAAAGGAACGGATGAACCGAGTCAATTGAGTGAGTCATTTACGCTGGAACAACTTCGACTGATTCAAACTTGCGACTGTGATCATTCAGTTTAAGCAATTCACTTGCAGACCAAAACAGCATTTCATTTTCGAATTTCGTATAGTTATGGAAAGAACGGATTTACTTTTTCAAAGCGATCCAATCGAATCGCGAATCATTAGATTCAGAATAGGACTTCAAATCGCATATCGCGAATCATTTGATTTAGATCGGAACATCGGCGCGGTTCGCGAATCATTTCGCTGAAACTGAATGATTCGCGATCCGAAGTCTGGATGTGAAATGATGGTCCGTGAATCGTTATTCAGATCGCAACTTTGGATCGCGACTCATTTGATTCAGGTCGGGGCTTCAGTGCGGGTTCACGAATCATTTGAAATGAAATGAAATGGTCTGTATGCTAAATGATGGTTCGCGAATCATTATTCAGATCGAAACTTAGGAGCGCGGATAGCGAATCATTTGATTTACATCGGCGCGATTCGCGATCCGAAGTCTGGATGTGAAATTATGGGCCGTTTCTCAATACCAAGTACGCAAAGTTCGGACTTGCGTCCTTTGTAGTTCGGACTTGGTAGTTTGACTTGGGAGTACGAACTCCCGAGGACGGGAGGACGCAAGTCGTGTAATTCTGCAAATGGAACAGCAGCGTACTTGATAACGTCAGTCAGCTCGCCTTTTCTACTCCGGTTATGTTCACTGTATGTATTTACAATACGACGAAATATGATATCAACCACCACTGCCTCTTTTCGTTTTAATTTAACCATATTAATAGCTGCAAAAATGTAGTTCAGGGAATGTACAACATTACAGTGAAACGAAATGTTATATCAAACAACACTGCCTCTTTTCTGTTTCTGTATCTAAACATATTAATAGCGACAAAAATGTGGTTCACGCAACGCGTACACGCATTACAATACAACGAAGTGATATCAAACACCACTGCCTCTTTGTTTTCTTCAAAACATTAACCACAACCCTCTTTTCGTACTCATTAAAAAAAATTAAAACATATTAATATGTGATTTAGACGATATGTGCACTGTGTATAATACATCTTTACTTTATATATAATAAAATGAAACATGACAAGCACAGCTCTGCCTTTTTTGTTAAATGTCAGTTGAGCAGTGTCAGTATCAATATTAGCCATTATAAAAGTATAGGTATAACGTATAAGAGACATATGTAATCGGAAATGAAGACAAAAACAATTCAGTCGAATGCATGTTAAAAAGTCAGCATTGAATTACGATTGATAAATAATTTATGAAGCATAACTGTGATAAGATTCACGAGACCATTAATAGATTAACGAGACCAAAAATTAACTGTTAGATTTACCCAAAACGAATTATACCTCTCGATTAACCACTACAGAGACGTGAGGACCAGCGGCAAACGTCAGAAGGACTGGCCGTGGTGAGGCTCTCTCTGCGGGATACACGACCACTGAGCTCCCGGTGTTCGCCTGGAACTCACATGTCCGAAATCGGCGAAACAAATTTTCAAATAGGCGCGGTATTTGTAAATAAACTGCAGATTTGAGTTTTAAACAACGACATTCTCGCCTGAAATACTCTTAAAACTTCATTTCATGACAGAATAATATTTTGAAAATTATGCGGGATTTCGCCTCCGCCATTAACGCTCGCTGATTGGTGCGAAATGCATTCTGGGATACATGGCTGCTCAAGTTCGCACAAGTCTCCTCTTGATGCATCCTTGATAAAAGGGGCGGAGCAAGAACGCATCCGGGGATTTGAACTGTACTTGGCCAGATGTGAACTTTAAATTGGAACAGTACTTGGGCGACGATTGATGACGTTTCACAAGTCCGCAAGAACACAAGTACAGACAAGAACGCATATTGAGAAACGGCCATGGTTTGCGAATCATTATTTAGATCGAAACTTCGGAGCGCGGATCGAGAATCATTTGATTCAGATCGGGCTTCGGTGCAGGTTCGAGAATCATTTCGCGAAATGAATGATTCGCGATCCGAAGTCTGGATGTGAAATGATGGTCCGTGAATCGTTATTCAGATCGCAACTTTGGATCGCGACTCATTTGATTCAGGTCGGGGCTTCAGTGCGGGTTCACGAATCATTTGAAATGAAATGAAATGGTCTGTATGCTAAATGATGGTTTGCGAATCATTATTTAGATCGAAACTTTGGAGCGCGGATCGAGAATCATTTGATTTACATCGGAACATCGGAGCGATTCGCGAATCATTTCGAGAATCATTTGATTCAGATCGGGCTGTGAAATGATGCTTTTGAGAATCATTTCAGATCGAAATGAATGATTCATTTGATTCAGATCGGGCTTCAGTAGAGTCTAGATCACTGAAATGAATGATTTTTTTTTTTGAAATGATTTTTTTTTTTTTTTTTTTTCTAGATGTGAAATGATGGTTCGCGAATCATTTGATTCAGATCGGGATCCAGTGCGGGTTCATGAATCTTTTTTTTTTTTTTTTTTTTTTTTTTTTTTAATTTATTTATTATTTGTTATTATTATTAATATTATTATTTATTAAAAGCAACTGAAAGCACAAGGTTTATCTTTGTTGGTTCGTTTACATTTGTAAATTGGCATTTATCAATCAATATCTTACTCTCAACTGCAATCTGGTCTCAACCAAAAGTACATCACAAGCTATTTTAAGCGTTAATCATTGGGAAACACAAATGATATGTGTAAAATGTATAACATTTAAGTTTTTGGTTTTCATCTGTAGCATGCAACATATTGAATGTAGGTTATTGATGTCCAAATTTAAAATCTGGAGTTTAGAACGGCAAGTCCAAAGCTTGTTGGCCGCTTGGCAAATTTTTGGTGTCTTTTCTTTGTGATGAGAATAGCAGATGAAAGCGGGGCTGGATTTCTTTTCCCAGAGCAGCTTTCGTTTGGCCTTTATCTGATTGAGTTCTTCCACTCCACTGCGAGGAGCTCTCAGCTCCAACACAAACCACTCTTCCATTATGCAAATCATTTCCCTTAAGAAAAAAATCACTTTGCCTTTCGCCCACCTGACCTGCAGCATTCAGTCCAGGCGTTCCTGAGTCGACCTCCCCTTTACTTCACAGGAAAACAGGCTCAGTTTCTGCCACGTAGGTTAGTTTTGGCATTGCAGTGCACTGGGAATAAAACCCAATCAATTTATACAAGCCTTTGAAAATGTGTGTATGTTCGTCAGTTGCATGATATCATACAGACGTATGGGGAATACTAGCTAAAGCGTAAAGTGCGTTATATCGCCTAGGGTTGTTTGCATGGCGACATTGTTATTCTGTCCACATTTCACATCAAGCAGTGGAAATAAATTCGTAGCACATTCTATTAACGTTTCTCAGTCTTCCAGCAAGATCATTCAGAATAAACAATAGACCCTGCAGTGTACATCTTCATAAAAATAATAATTAGTGTGTTTAGAACCAGATGCTTTTAATATTTTAAATAAGTAGTTTGATTACAGTAGCTGATATCTTGAGTTAATAAACATGAACATATAAGATGAAGTATCTAATGCCAAAACCAACTAGATTTTTACATTTGGGTAACAGAAAATGTGACTTTTTTTTTGTTTACATGCTTGCCAAGTTCAACAGCACTGTTGCATTTCTTTTAGTAATCCCAGATTATTTCCTGTATCCTGCAAATTATTATAATTTATGCATATTACTGATATGTGACAGTGATGTGATGTAAATGAGTTTCAGATTTGGAGAAATGTGTAATTTCATCACTTGCTCACCAATGAATCCATTGCAGTGAATGGGTGCCGTCAGAATGACAGTCCAAACAGCTGATAAAAACATCACAATTATCCACAAGTAATCCACACCACTCCAGTCCATCAGTTCACATCTTGAGAAGACAGAAGCTCAAACAAATACAACATTAAGACACTTTGAACTAATAAAGTACTATTTCAGTCTTTCTACTTAAAAATTACATGTTTAATTCAATGTGTTACTTGCCATTTTGTAATTATTAGTTATATGGTATCTGTAATAATTTAATAGTATTTAATAGTATTAAATTAAATAGTATTAAATTAAAAATCTAAGTCCATAATTCATAATAGCACTTCCTCCAGTGGAAAAACGTCATTATCTGTTGTCTCTCACATCAAAATCCAGGCATATATTTGTTTACAGCTGTTTTGGCTTGTAAACGGTGCTTGATCTGTGCAGATTTCTCTCCTGATTCAGACCAGGCCACTTTTTCACTAGAGGAAGTGTTATTATGGATTATGGACTCTGATTTAATTTAAAAATGTCTTAATGATGGATTTGTTTCATCTTTTGTCTTCTCAAGATGTTAACTGATGGACTGGAGTGGTGTGGATTATTTGTGGATTATTGTGATGTTTTTATCAGTTGTTTGGACTCTCACTCTGATGGCACCCATTCACTGCAGATGATCCATTGGTGAGACAGTGATGGAATGGCACATTTGTACAATCCTGATGAATAAACAAACTCATCCAACCTTGTATCACTAATGATCTGAAAAGTTGACATTTAATAGCAAAAGAAATGTGTCATTCCAGTGAATGGGTGCCGTCAGAGTGAGCGTCCAAACAGCTGATAAAAACATCACAATAATTCACAAGTAATCCACACCACTCCAGTCCATCAGTTCACATCTTGAGAAGACAAAATCTGAAACAAATCCATCATTAGGACATTTTTAAATGAAATCAGAGTCCATAATCCATAATAACACTTCCTATAGTGAAAAGTCCATCTCCTTGTATTTTTGTTCAAAACGTCTTAGTGATGGATTTGTTTCAGCTTTTGTCTTCTCAAGATGTTAACTGATGGACTGGAGTGGTGTGGATTACTTGTGAATAATTGTGATGTTTTTATCAGCTGTTTGGACTCTCACTCTGACGGCACCCATTCACATCCATTGGTGAGCAAGTGCTGCAATGCTGCCTATCTCCAAATCTGATTAAGAAACAAACTCTCTTACATCTTTGATGGTCTGTGCGTGAGCACATTTTCAGCTAAGTTTCATTTTCGTTTCTTTAATGCAGTAGACTCATTCTCTGCCATTTCTTCCATGAGCTGAAAGAACCGATCCCATCTAAAAATGTGATTATATAAATAAACCTGCCTTGAACAGTGCAAGAAGAAACGTCAGAAGTGATTGTTAAATCAATATCTACAATAATGTGTGCTAACTTCCCTAAAACAACTATTTCACAGCTCCACAAAAACAGGATGATTCTTTAATAAACGGATATCTGTTTATCCTTGGCTTCTCTATGTTTGTTTGTATGTTTAACCTCCATCAATATTAGGATCTTCAGATTGGACAAGGTCTAATCGACACTGCTAATTCTGCTAGAAAACTCTCTCTTTATGTGATCAAACATGAAAACCTCATAAAATCAGTAAATAACGCGCTGAAGATGGTGAATGCTTCATAATTATCTGTGTGGGAAGTAAAGTGAATCATCGCGGTCATAGTGCTGAATGCGTTCGCATAACCAGGTGAGACCTTGGATGGGTTTTATAGTGAATAAACTGAAGTGAAATTCCTCTCTTTGGATAATTTTCCATTCACAGGCTTCAGGACAGATGATTGCTTCGGCTAACTATGTTCGTTTCTTTCAGTTCTTTGTGATTCTATGGATGGTAAACATGTATTGAGAGCTGATTTGAGACGGGCTGTTCTCAGGCCTGTGTTTGATCAAGTTCATGTAAGTTCAGGCTCTGTCCGTTTGAATGGGAGAAAAAGTGAAATCCGGAAGGCCTTTTGTCAAGCTGACATTTTAATTAAATATCCAATAAGTACAGTCATTAATGGTATTGTACATTTAGCTTCTTTAGCATGATTTTTTTTTCCAGCTTATGTGAACATTGTATATTTGACCAGCTCAAAGTCTTTTTTTTTTTTAATAGATTTTTGCTTTGTTCCTTATTCCTTTAAAAGAAAACTAAGTTGTAAAAAAAACAAATTATTTACAAGATGTTCTCATTTTACAAAACATTTCATGTTTTACTAAAAAGTACTATTTCAGTCTTTCTACTTAAAAATTACATGTTTAATTCAATGTGTTACTTGCCATTTTGTAATTATTAGTTATATGGTATCTGTAATAATTTAATAGTATTTGTTAATAGCAATTTCAAAGTGAAATTTGTTTATACACCAATTTACCAAAATTGCAAAAGTTATATAAAAAACAGAAATATACTGTCAAAAGTTATTTTACTCTGTGTACACGGGGGGAAAAAAAGATTTTTGTAAATAAAACAATAACAATTGGAGTATGAAAATACAAATAAGTCTTAAATTTAATTATTTGTTAAATTTAGTAGGTAAAATAATTTACTAGCAAAATAAAAAAATAATGTGATGATTTAAATTGTGCAACCAAAATGCTGCGGGATTTTCTTTGAAAGTTTTTCGCTACATTTAAAAAAAATAATTACAAAGAAACAGCAAGTAACATTGCATTTACATTTTGAAGTAGAAAAAGTCAGTATCTAATAATTGTTGTTTCATTTCATTGTTTTATTTTTACAGTGCAACGATTACATTAATTTGCAGTTCACTGAGTTCTTAAATAAACTTAAGCTGTCTTTCATTTATTTTAATCTGCTCACCATTCATCAGCAGTATCATGCAAAATTAAACGCCACACACATCTCTCCCAAGCATTTTTGATATCACAGAGGCTACGCTAATGCTTTATTCATGTCCATAACACAGTTCTCATCACAATGGAATAAAGCAATCATTACACGCATTTGGGAGGCTTCATTTCTCATCCTCCACCTGGATGGCTTTCAAAGGCCGTCTCCATCGAGCAGAGCGTCCTTCGATTATTCACGCTGACACGCGATGACTTTATTGGCGTTCCTTAACTTCCTGTTGAGATCTCTGAGGGTTTCACAATGGAGAAGTCTCATGGAGGGTCCCCGTGCCGTATGCGCTCGTGCTCTCACGGCCCCTCTGTCATTAAACTGTCTCACTGTTACCTCTGTACAAAAGCCACTGGCAGCCAGCCGCTCGCTCGAGTCATTTAGCTTTCATCTCAAAGGAAGAGCCATTTTCACCACAAGGGTCTCCTCCAGGGTTCTGCTGGTTGTTGAATGGCTTTGGCCAAACTGTCACAAAGCTCTTGAGCTACAGAGGAGCTTTTTACAAACCACTGAGGTCAAGCAAGTTGAGACTGAATTAGGGCACTTTCACACTAGAGCTTTTGTACCCGAGTCTGTGTTTGGCTGGTGTGAAAAGTGGCTCTCTGAACTTGAGAAGCAAGCAAGACACTACAGGCAAAAGCAGTTTTTTTTTTTTTTTTTTTTTCTTCTTTTCCCTCTCCCTTTTCTCTCCATGGCCAATTTTGAGATTTTGGGCTGTTTGGCTTTTCATAACATGTTTTTATTCAGGCTTGTTGAAAGAACACTATTTGCATCTGTAGATTTCAATTACAATAAATATCAGATTTTTTTATTTATTTATTTTACGTTTTTCCTCCATTTCAGCAGCACTTGCATACACTAAAACTTACAGTTTTATTCCTCTCTATACTGTGAAGGTTTTTACTGAGGGGTTTATTTATATTTGCGCTTATACCTAAATTACAAACATCCGAAATAGACAATTAAGGGTTTGTTTTATTTTACTTTATTTCTTTGCATCTGTAGATTTTAATTCCAATGCATATCTTAAGTTTTTTTTCCCTACACTTCCGCAACACTTACAAACACCAAAATTTAGTTTTATTCCTCTCTATATTGTGAAGGTTTTTACTGAGGAGTTTGTTCATATTTTCACCAAAATTACAAACATCCAAAACAGACATTTAACTGTTTGTTTTACTTTATCTATTAGCATCTATAATTTTTAATTCGAATACACACCTTTAAAAGCTTTTTTTGTCCACTTCAGCAGCACTTGCATACACCAAAACTTACAGTTCTATTCCTTTCTATATTCTGGAGGTTTTTTACTAAAGGGTTTTTCTCATATAACATTCACACTGATTAATACAACATTTTATTCCTAAGAACGCTCAAGTCTGGTTGTTGACATTATTTTGAAGTTTATTGAGTGATAAAAGGAGAAATTCAAAATTCCCTCTGTGAAAACTCTAATGTGTGAACATAATCAAACAAGAATTTTGAACTACTGATCAGACTAGTGAAAAGAAAACAGCCAAAACATACATATTTGTTTGATTATACTTTATCTACTTGTGTCTGTACATTTCAATTACTGTTGAATCTATATCTTTAAAATGTTTTTCCTCCTCTTCAGCAGCTCTTACATACAGCAAAACTTACAGTTTTATTCCTCTCTATATTGTGAAGGATTTTCCTGAGGAGTTTGTTCATATTTGCACTTACACAAAAATTAAAACATTCAAAACAGACATTTAACTGTTTGTTTTACTTTATCTATTAGCATCTGTAAATTTTAATTTGAATACATACCTTTTAAAAGTTATTATTTTGAGGTTTATGAAGTGATAAAAAGAGAAATTCAAAATCCCCTCTGTGAAAACCTTTAACTCTAACATGTGAACATAATCAAACAAGAATTTTGAACCACTGATCAGACTAGCGAAAAGATCTTTAAAAGGTTTTTCCTCTACTTCAGCAGCTCTTACATACACCAAAACTTACAGTTTTATTCCTCTCTATATTGTGAAGCTTTTCTTTTTTTTTTGAATTTACACCGAAATTACAAGCATCCAAAATAGACATTTAAGTGTTTGTTTTATTTTACACTGTTTATTTGCATCAATTTTAATTCCAATACATATTTTCAAAGGTTTTTCCTTCACTTCAGCAGCACTTACAAACACCAAAACTTACAGTTTTATTCCTCTCTGTATTCTAAAGGTTTTTACTGAGGGGTTTGTTAATATAACATTCACACTGATTAATACAACATTTTATTCCTAAGAACATGGTTGAAAGTCTGGTTGTTGACTTTTTGTAATTTATGATAAAAAGAGAACTCCAGAATTACCTCTGTAAAAGCTTTAACACTAATATGTGAAAATAATCAAACAAGAATTTTGAACCACTGATCAGATTAGTGAAAAGAAAACATCCAAAATACACGTAAGTATTTGTTTCTTTATCTAATTGTGTCTGTACATTTCAATTACTATTGAATCTGTAACTTTAAAAGTGTTTTCCTCCCCTTACAGCAGCACTTACAAACACCAAAACTTACAGTTTTATTCATCTCTATATTGTGAAGGTTTTTACTGAGGAGTTTGTTCATATTTGAATGTAGACCAAAATTACAAACTTCCAGAATAGACACTTAAGGGTTTATTAGGGGCCAAGCACCGAAGGTGCGATGGCACCTATTGTATCCGTTGGCGTTCTTATTCTTCTTCTTCCGTTTCTTCCGCTGCAAGTCTATGGCAGCCCATAGAACCGCTTGCGGGAAAGTTGTATAATTTTGCACACAGATAGAGGACAGTCCCAACATTAACCATAGCAAATTTGGAGTCTCTAACTCAAACTCTCTAGCGCCACCACTTGTCCAAAATTTCAATAATTTTATGCTAATAACTTTTGAACCGTAAGCCACACAACAAAAATTCTTTTTTCCTCTGATTCCTTGGCTTATGCCGAGTCGAATGGACACCAAAATTCAGAAATCGTAAGGTTTAGTTTTTTCGCTATTCTCAATTGTTTGCAAAACCTACTTTTTCGAACTCGTCCTAGGCCGTTGCACCGATTGTCACAAAAATTGATCCAGATCATCTTCAGACCATGCTGGCAAAAAGTTATGGAATTCAAGTTGATTCGTCCAGCCGTTCACGAATAACACACAAAAGAATTCTACGAAAAGCTAGCAAAAATCAATGTGAGGCTATATCTCCGTAATAGTTTGTCATATTGACACCAAACTTGGTGTGTGTTATAACAAGCATGACCTGAGTCTACCTGCAGTGTTTCGGTGCAGTGCCCCCTAGTGGTCAGGAGATACGAAAAATGGCTATTTTTCTTTATAACGTCTGAATGATTTGTCCAAAAATCACAAAACTGGTCTCTTTAGATTCGGTGTGTCATACCGAGTCGAACCATATCCAATTTTCCCATGTCAGCCATTTTGGGTGTCGGCCATTTTGAATTTAGCTTCAAAATGCTGTATCTTGAGAACGGATTAGCGTATCGTTTCGACATTAACTACAAAAATGTTCGGCACCATGCCCTGAATGTACATAAAAATTTTGGGGCCAGCGCCACCTTGTGGTCAAAAGTTATAACGAAATTTCAAAAAATGCTAATAACTTTTTCGTACATTAGCCTATTGAAATGAAACAGATTTTGATAGATTCCTTCGGTCATGCTGAGAACACCGATACCAATTTTGCCAATTTTGGCTGAACTTCCTGTCCGCCATTTTGATTCATGTTGAAAACCTACTTTTTCGAACTCCTCCTAGACCGTTAGTCCAATTTTCACCAAATTTGACTCAGATCATCTTCAGACCATGCTGACAAAAAGTTATGGATTTTGTGTCGATACACGAAACCGTTTTCGTTTAGCGCATCAACGAATTTACCGGAAAGATGCCAAATTGCATCCGAGTCTGTATCTCTGCAAAGCTTTGACATATTGACACCAAATTTTATATGTGCTATTGTCACCACACTCTGACCAAGCCACACCAATTTGGTAACAGTGCCACCTATGGGTCAGAAGTAATACGCCATTCACTAAACATTAATAATGAAATTTACAAAAATGCTAATAACTTCTGTACATTAGCCTATTGGAATGAAACTGATGCCAATAGATTCCTTGGGTCAAGTCGAGAACATTGATACCCATTATGCCGAAATTGGCCAAACTTCCTGTCCGCCATTTTGATTAATGTACAAAACCTACTTTTTCGAACTCCTCCCAGACTGTTAGTCTGATCTTCACCAAATTTGACTCAGATCATCTTCAGACTATGCTGGCAAAAAGTTATGAATTTCGTGTCGATATACGAAACCGTTTTCGTTTAGCGCATCAACAAATTTGCTGGAAAGATGCCAAACTACATGAGGCTGTATCTCTGCAAAGCTTTGACATAATGACCGCAAACTTTGTGTGTGTCATTGTCATTTCACACAGAACACGTCACATCAATTTGAAAACAGCACCACCTGTTGGTCAAAAGTGATAAGCCAATAAAATGTTATTACGATTGGTTGTATTTATGATTTTTCAGCCATTTCAACTGATATTATCCTAAAATGGCTTAAGTTACTCACTGTTGCTCACTGCTGCTCCTTGCCGTGCTTAACTCCTCATTCTGCCTCTTTTGTGCTTGGCCCCGCAATTGCTGCTTGCAGCTATATTTTTACTTGACTTTATCTGTTTGCATCTGTAGGTTTTAATTCCAATGCATATCTTTAAAGGTTTTTTCCTACCCTTCAGCAGCACTTACAAACACCAAAACTTAGAGTTTTATTCTTCTCTATATTGTGAAGGTTTTTACTGAGGGGTTTGATGATATTTGCATTTACACCAAAATTACAAACATCCAAAACAGACATTTAACTGTTTGTTTTACTTTGTCTATTTGCATCTGTGGATTTTAATTCCAGTGCATAACTTTAAAAGTTTTTCCTTCACTTTAGCAGCACTTACAAACACCAAAACTTACAGATTTTTACCTCACTAAATTTTAAAGGTTTTTATTACTGATGGTTTTGTTCATATTCACACTTATACCAAAATTTACAAACATCCAAAATAGACATTCAATTGTTTTATTTTACTTTATATATTTGCATCTGTAGAATTTAATTCCAATACCTTTTAAAAGTTTTTTTTCCCTCCACTTCAGCAGCATACACCAAAACGTACTGTTCAATTCTCTTCTATATTCTGAAGATTTTTACTGTTTTTTTTTTCATATATCATTTGTTTGATGTATATTTACCATTTTTTTCCCTAAATATTGTGAAAATTATTGTAGAAAACGTAGCATAAAAATCGTACGAAAAAAAACTTATGATCTGATAAATATATCAGAAGCTTCTACACTGTAAAAAAATAAACACAATTTGCTGATTCAGCTTAAAATAATTTGTTACCCTGCTGCCTTAATTTTAAGTTCAGTCAACTAAAATAAGTTTAGTCAACTTGAAATGTTAAGTTGTACTAAGTAACAACTTAGATATTTGTGTTTGCTAAACTTAACAGATGCTAAGTAACCCAGCTGCCTTAAAATTTTAAGTTGATTCAACTCAAATATCTAAGTAGTCACTTAGTATAATTTAACATTTCAAGTTGAATACATTTTTTTTGGGTTGACTGAACTTAATATTTTAAGGCAGCCAGGTTACAAATTATTTTAAGTTGACTCAACAATTTGTTTTTTACAGTGTAGTTTAATGCATATATTCTAGTTTGTATGCTACATTCCACTATGCGATAATCTACAGTAGTTCATTTGACTCATGCACTATATTTCCAGTCTTCTGGAATCATATAATAACTTTGTTTCAGAAACAGAAGCAAATTTATGGTTTATATACTAACATTTTTTCCTTTTCCAGCACTGAAATATTAAACAACTTTGATATGATTTCATATGAATTCATATGTCATATGAATTACTGTTATGATTTTTTTTTTGTGCTAGCTTTGGAACATCATCTGAATTGAATGTAAAAGTTTGCCATTTTGCTTAATTTCATTTTGTGTGCAGTTGAAGAATAAGTCATTTAGGTTTGTTGAGTTAATGATGACAGAATTATAATTAATTTAAGGTCAGATTATTCCTTTATGTTATAATTGGCGCAAAAGTTACTACATTAATATATTTAGCAGTATTTATATACTCTTACACTTTTTTAAATAATATTTCAAATTAACTTTTATATTTACATTTTTGTTTAAGTCATTTGCCATTTTTATTAGGTTTTATATTTAATAGTTAATGTTTATAAATGTTTTATTTTTGTTTTAGTTAGGAACTTTAGTATTTAACCTTTTTTAATTTTCCATTTTTGTTTAGTGTATGCATCTTTTTAAATGAAATATTTGTTTTATTTTAGCTTTATTTCAATTAACAAAAGTATTTTAAGTTTTAGTTAACAAAAACAACGCTGTTCAAAACTTGATTTAATTACTCCCAACTTTGCTAATTTATGGGACAACAACAATATTTAAATGACCAGTTATTATCCAGCTTAACCGTGTCAGCATCTTTTCGGCAGGAGAATTAGGCATAAATATGTATATTTCACATTCAGGCTTGTGTGGTTGTGAATGTAAAATGTGTTGAAGGTCTGATGAGGGATTCACTATGATCATCTCGGGCTCGGTTAATCCCAAACGTCCACGTTACGTCCGGCTGTCGTCAGCTACGCCGCTGCATTGTTAGCGAAGCGTGTCGAGCTTCTGCAGCAAACGCCGCAGCTGTGAACCGGGTCACAAGGGGCTTCGCTTCGATTCCCATGTCGTTTCTCGAGGGATGCAGATACGACAGAGCTCATGAAGTTCACGTGTAGAACACGAGCTCCTAGTTCTGCCACTAATGAGAGCTTGAGTGGGCTGGATGTGCTGGAAACATCGCAATCCTGCCCCTGTGCCAACCCACAATATCATAAAGAGAATAAGAAATCAAATGAACCGTAGAAAAAAGAGATGTGGTGCCTCATACGGGTCCCTCTCATTAACAGCAGCAGCTACACGGACCGCGCACAGATTAATGCTGCATTGCGTTCAGTCGTGTGTGGGATGCTCCTACTCGATGTGTCCGGAAATACCATTGCACAAAATAAAAGATGAAACTAAATGGCAAACCTACTGTTCAATTGTCAACAAAACGGTCCTGCTAACCAAGCTAGAGTAGATAAGCAATGCAATGCAGATGCATTGATTTCTGTTGAGTTTCTTGGTATTGCAATCATATTTTGTATACGTTTTATCTAAGCAAATGCATTTGGTGCATGTGAGCATTGCATCTTTCAAATGGACAGTGTTTCTCATTTATGCATTTAGCAAGCACTTTGATTTAAGCACTTTGAAATGCAATATGTTGTTCAATACAAAACAGAAGGATATTTCCATAATGTAAAAGTGCCAGACAGTTTACATGATAAAATGGGTCTGGATTCTGCAGATCCTAAAGCTCTAAAGGCCAAAATACTTGACTGATTATTCTACATTTGACTGTTGTGCTTATTTTGCTTGTGTTTTTATGCATTGCTCATCGACTTACTGCTCTGCCCCGGCCTTCTTTCCTCTAAAGTGCCTTTAGAGTTTCTCTAATGGATCATACACACGGTTCTTGAGTATCAAGGGACGCTCTTGCCCCGTAACGAAGAGCTTAGAGGTTTACGGGCCTCTTTCCCCGCGGAGCTGGAAGTATCATCCAGACTCATGCCGCTTCTGTTCAAACGAATGCAAAACAAGAAAGAAGTGGATATTGCTGGGATGGAATATTGTGCGTCTTTGAAGCGGCGTTCAGTAGGATTATAGAGCACACGTGTTGCAGCAGTTTTTCGTACGTTTCCTCCATAGGCAGAGAATCTGACGCTTTAAACAAATCAGTTCGCTCTGAGATAAATCGCACGATTTGATTTGAGAAAAATAACATTGTACAAGATTGTACACTTGTCATTTTACAAATGTGATGAATAAGTTTGACAGTATAAACCTGCAACTCATTCATTATTATAACATACAATATATTTGTTTACACAGTATTTTTTCTTGTTTTTCAGTGTATATCAACATTTCTAAATCAAAATGCTTTTATTAATTTCTATATATTACAGAAAACCCTTATTTTTTCAGTGACTTGTGCTTTAGAAAATAAGCTACACCACATAAATAAATAAATAAATAAATAAATAAATAATTTTTTTTTTTCTTCAGTATTTCTGTGTTGTTCATATGGTAGCTTACATTTGTCTGTAGTTTTTGGTCTGGCCAAAATGTAATGCCATGAGACTATTTTATTAGAACGGACTCTGAAGGACTTTTGTAAGATGAACCTAGAAACACTTTTACAATTTTTATTTCAAGTACATGATACAAGATTTTTTTTTTTATTATAGATTTTTTTTTTTTTTTTTATGTTATTTATTTACTTTTTTTATTTAAGTTAAATATAAAATATTGTGTGTTTGTATTCCATTGTTTGTTGAATGTGATCTGTAGCTGACATGGCAATCAGTTGAATTATATAAAGATACTTTATATGTAATATGTATAAGTAAAGATAGATATTAAAGATAGATATTAAGTAATTTTCTAAAAAAAAAAAAAAAAAAAAAAAAAAATAAATAAAAAAAAAAATTATACTTAAAACAAGAAACAATATCTGCCAGTGGGGTCATAAAAACAATTTTGTTTGGTTTTTTTTTTTTTTTTTTTAGAATAAACTCTGAAGGACTTATTTTGTAAGATGAACCTAGAAAAACTTTTACAAGTTTTATCACAAGTACATGATACAGTTTTTTTTTTTTTTTTTTTTTTTTATTTTTTTTTTATAAATTATTATTTTTTAAAAGATTATTTTTTATAATTATTTGTTTTTTTTGTTTTATTATTATTATTATTATTATGTACAATATATTTGTTTACAATCTCTAGCTCAGTAATTTTGTCTTGTTTTTCAGTATATCTCCACATTCTTAAATCAAAATGCTTTTATTAATTTCTATATACTTCAGACAATCCTTATCAGTTCTTTTCAGTGACTTTTGCTTTAGAATATAAGCTACACTGCATGAACAAACAAACAAGCTAACAGTACACTGTAAGAGAAATAAATAAATAAATAAATAAATAAATATATATATATATATATATATATATATATATATATATATATATATATATATTTTTTTTTTTTTTTTTTTTTTTTTTTTTTTATTTTCTGTCTTGTTTCTCTGGTAGCTTATATTATATTATTATACAATGATTTATTTATTTACAAATTTTAAATTCAATTTTATTTTTATTATTTATTATTACTATTTCTTTTTAGATGAATGTATGTTTTTTTTGTTTTTTTTACGTTTTTGCTGGAGTTTATTATCAAATGTTTGTACTGTATATTCTGTTGTTTGCTGAATGTTCTGTAGCTGTCATGGCGATCAGTTTAATTATATAAGATACTTTATATGGAATATCTTAGTTAATATACTTGAATGTTAGATATTAAGTAATTTAAAAAAAAAAAAAAAAAATCTAAGTTTAAAATTAAATTTATGCTTAAAACAAGACAAAATATAATGACTAATGAGGTCATAAGTTATCTTTTTTTTTTTTTTTTTTTTTTTTTTAAATTTGTTTGAGGTTTTTTTTTTTTTTTTTTTTGCCACACTGGCACACATTTTGTTTTAAGCATAAACTCACTTAATTTTTATTTTATTCTTTATATATATATATATATATAAATAAATAAATAAATAACTTTTTTTAAGGAAACAAGACTTAAGTCATTTTGCATCTCAGGTAAATGTATCTTCATATTAGAATGTTTAGATATTTGCACTGGAAAAACCTAACAATAACACTAAGCATGAAAATCATGTTTGCAGTATATTGCATGCATTCAGACTTAAACAAACATATTTGAGTTTTATCGAGAGATGATTTGATTGCATAATTCCCAAAGCTTCACTTTTCCTGTTTCCATGGTGACAGTAACTTCTTAACCATGAGGGAAGTTCAGTTCTTCAGCAGGAATTTGGCAGTTAAACAGCTTTTTAAGGTTGACTTGCGTCCTCTACAGAAGCACACATATATCACACATATATCATCATCACAGCTCACGCTCGGTCTGTCTTGAAAGGTTTATATGTTATTAAAGATCAGATTGGGATTTTTGCTTAAAGAACCTACTGCTGAGCTCTGGTAATTTACAATGCCCACAGAATAAGTGCTCTGAGTCATTTCAAGATATAGATTTTGTGCATATAAATTATAATCAGCCTACATTCATTTCAATATACTTCAGACAAGCCTTATCAAAGCTGACCTTTTTAAATGAAACCTGTGTTTCACAGCTTAATGATATTCAGTTTTTTTTTTCCCATTAGTTTTGCTAAATGAACATAAACTACACTGAAAAAAAAAAAAATAAATAAAAAGGAAAATAATAAATGTATGTACTTTCAAATTTAAAGCAATTAAAAAAGAGCTTTTTTAAATCTGAAATGGCAATAAAGTTAATTATTCAAAAATAAATAAATAAATAAATAAAATAAAAAGGAAAAAAAAATTAAAGTATTTTTTTAAAATCTGAAATGGCAATAAAGTCAATTATTAAAAAAAAAAAAAAAAAAAAAAAAAAAAAAAAAAAACTATGTACTTTCAAATTTAAAGTAATTAAAAAAAAGTTTTTTTTTTTTAAATCTGAAATGGCAATGAAGTTAATTAATAATTAATTAAAGAAAATAAAAAATTTATGTACTTTCAAATTTAAAGTAATTTAAAAAAAAAGCTTTTTTTAAAAAAAAAATCTGAAATGGCAATAAAGTTAATTATTCCAAAAAAATAAAAATAAAAAATAAATAAAATAACAAGGAAAATAAAAATGTATGTACTTTCGAATTTAAAGTAGTTATTATTATTATTTTTTTTTAATCTGAAATGGCAATAAAGTTAATTATTAAAAAAAAAGAAATAAATAAAATAAAATGGAAAATAAAAATGTATGTACTTTCAAATTGAAAGTAATTTAATCTATCTATCTATCTATCTATCTGTCTATATATATATATATATATATATATATATATATATATATATATATATATATATATATAAAAGCAGAGGTTTATATATAATGCTTAATGCAAGAAAAAACTTATTTATATCTAACCATCCAATCTAAAAACTGAACTGAATTCTGAAAGCAAGTCTTATTTATTTCTTTCTTTTTTAGCAGTGTACTTCAGGTCAGGTAAGTTGTTGTTTACGTCCTTCAAACTGTACTGTAAAGCGGTGCTGTATGTCCTCAGGGGACGGGGCCCTTTGTCAAGGACTCTCTTTTGACTTTGCTTTCTCTTTCTATGTACACCGCAGCTTTTTCACAAACTGAGCATGAAAGAAAGGCAAAAAAAACAAAAAACGAAGCATCAGAGTCACTGATGGCCTCTGTATCCATCGCATTGGACTTGTGAAGAGACTTTGCTTTGGTGTTTTTCATATTTACTGACGCTCATAATTGAAGCCGTTGCTCAAAGGCTCCGTTCCAGACACAGCACACAGCATTTTAAATGCATGCAAATGCAAAGCGTTCATCGTGAAGAGATGGCGCATGAAGAGAGAGAAGCCTTGTTTATAAAGACGCTGTGCTGATTTTTTCAATGCAAAAAAGTATTGATTAAATATAGTTCAGATATATTCAGTGTAATTGAATATTGATTTTTACCAATGTACTTTTATGCTTATTATAGTACCATGTTTCTGTCTGCGAACACCGAACTAAATCAATAATGAGTCGATGTTCTCATGCACTTTATATGAGGAGTTATTTGTATGCAGTTCTGGGTAATAACTGATTATATGTAATCAATTATGTAATCAGATTTAAAAAAATAAGCACTTATAATTAAATTACACTATAAAAAACAAACAAAAAAACCTCTACTCAACTTGAAAACTTCAGTTCAGTTGCTTTGTTACTTCAACTTAAATGATCTTAAACTGACAAAAAGTTGAAGTCCCTTAAAGTAATGTTGATACTTACTGATGCTATAATTTTTTTTTTTTTTTTTTTTTTTTTTTGCAGTGTATTTTTAAAATCTGAATATTTTTTAAGTCATTGAATAATTATATATCCACACAGTGGCAGTGAATTTTTTATAATATTTATTTTTATTTCACTTTGCATTAATTTTTTTTTCTTCTTCTTTTTGTCAAGTTTACAGTTCCTCCAAAAACCCCAGTTTTGGAAACAATATGCGGTATGCTTAATGTACAATATAGTCGTTTATTTTTGTGTTTTTAGATTATGGCACCAAAAAATATTCAAATTTGTCATGAAGTTCAATGTTATTTTAGTATCATTGAGATATTATTGTAATTTTTAGTAATGTTTTGAAGAATTTTTTAAAATAAGCTGACAATTGACAATTCAAATTTCCAAGAATTACCAAAAAAAAAAAAAAAAAAAAAATATATATATATATATATATATTTATAAATTCAGAATATATATTTATATTGCTATAAAATAAAAATGATTTATTTATTTATAATATTGTGATATGCATTTTTTTTTTCGCCTCCATGTATTAAACTTTTTTTTTTTTTTTTTTTTAGATTTTTATATTTATTTTATTTTATTTTTTAAATTCTCACGTCAAAACCTACATGAACATGATTGGTAAGATACAAAATTACAAAAAACATTTTACTTTTTTTTTTGGAATGTCGTTATTTGAATTTTAATATAGCATTATATGAATTTACCAGTAGAAAAAAGGTTTTATTTATTTATTTAGTCTTTTGAACTTGTTATTTTGCCTTTAATAAGTCATCTCATAAATAAATAAATAAATAAATTTAGATCGTCTGAATCCTATGAGGTGCCAAACAGGAAATAATAAATCTGAAATTATAGATGTAAATCTGAATAAATATAAATATAAACACATAAATTGTGAATATATAGTTATAAGTCTGAATATATTATCTCTGAATAATATATAATTATAATTCTGAATATCTAAATGTAACTCTGAATATAGAAGCCTGAATGTACAGAAGTAAATCTGAATATATAGTAACAAGTCTGAATATATATGTAAATCTGATACTTATAAGTCTAAATCTTTTAAATGCAAATCTGAATATATACTTATAATTCTGAGTATATAAATATAAATCTGAATATATAGTTATAAATCTGATTTATTATGATTTTTTTTTTTTTTTTTTTTTAGATTTTTATTTTTATTTTCAGGTCAAAACAGACCCAAACATAACAGATTTAGTATCAGCGAACAAGAAGTATTTTTAATAAAGAAAAAAATCAGCAGCTTGCCCTTTAAACTCTGTCATGACACTCCAAACATGTTTGTTCTTGTTCTGAGTCACACGCTTGGTTTATTTTCTGCCGAACTGTTCCTGTAACACCCGTCCGTCTCTGATGTGTGTTTGTCCGACTCGCATGTTCTTGCATCATCTCACCCGTCTGTTACCTCTCGACTGATGCTGCTCTATATTTCAACCCTGTCAGTTTTCCCGTCTGGAGAAGCGGATGTGTGTGTGCGTTTGAGCGGCGATCATGTTAGCTTAATTCAGAGTGGCTGTGAGACATAAAGGGCAAATGTCGGCCGAGCTCTGGAGATGGGTTGCCATGTTTGTTCTCAGTCACACCACAGTTTATCTGCTGACAGCGTCTGAGGGGAAGCGTTTGACCCGACTATTGCTGATTTTAATGCTCGCTCATGTAAGGCACCCGCTCTCTGACCCCGACATGGACCGACGACGTTAATCATCAGGGTTTGAGATGAAAATCAAATACAAAATGAGCTGTTTAAATGCTGTTCAGACTGACAAAAATTACATTACTTAGTGCAATTTATAGATATAAAATATGACATGCTTTTTTATGTTGCAACACAATTAGTTTCAGAAAGCTTAATTTTAAAGAGAAATCATATTTCACCCATATGTATATAGAAGGAATGTTTTACAGCAAGTATTATTCCTTATTTGTTTGTTTATTTTGTAAAATATTTTGTAAAATATATTATTCCATATGGAATATTTATTTATTTATTTTCAAATATTCCATATTAAATAATATTATGGCTAATATTTTACAAAATTATATGGTTAATATTTTAGAAAATACGGCCTACTTTACCATTACCATTATGTATTGCTTTTTTGACACAGTGCAGTAAAAATGTAATAAAATTAATCTATTATAGAGAATATAAGAGAATTTAGAAAAAAGAAAAAGTTAAAAAAAAACAACTTTTAATAATAATAATAATAATAATAATAATAATAATAATAATAATTCATTCATTTTTTTAATATTTATTTTAATATATATATATATATATATGCAAAGAAAAAATAGTATGCAAACTAATAATTTTTTTTATATTGGGGGCGAAATGTCACCTGAACACTTTTTAATTCATTGTTTCATGTAAATTTTTTTTTTTTTTTTTTAATCTATTTATCTGTATCTTAGATACAGACTGAAGAGAATCAGAGAAAACCTGCATTTGTTTTTGTCTATCAATGAGATGATCCAGGTTTTAACGTAAATGCTTCAATTTCGGTTTAATCCTGTTTTGCGTTCGGGTGTGTTGGCAGATGTTTGCAATATAATCTCAAAAATATAGTGTAAATGAGATCAGTTAATTGTATGAGGCAGCTGATATTATCCCACACTCATTGTTTGCAGGAGAATGTGCTTGTTGCTCCATAAAAGCAAATTAAAAGCCACTTAAATCCCTGTATTAGATAATGCACCATGACGAAGCCCACACACACATACATACACGGCTCTGAATCTGCTTTTGTGTGGGTCTTTAGCAATTAAAATTTTAAAGATTATTTAGTTATGTTGGCTTGACAGAGATTATACTGTTATTGTAATTTATTTTTTTAGATTTATATTCATTTCTGTATTTATTTTTTTATTTATATTTAATTTATATTTAATTTATTTTATAAATATTATTTTATTTTAATTTATTTTTATTTAACTTTTTATTATCATTATTATTATTATTATTATTATTATTATTATTATTATTATTATTATTATTATTGTCTATTCATTGATTGGTTTTATTTATTTATTTATTTATTTTTCTGTATTCAAGTATTCTTATTCATATAAGACCTACATAACCTTCTAGACTTTCAGGCACGACTTTTTAGATGACAGTTTAGATAACAAGCCAATTACATGTACAGCACTCATGTGTTTTACAGCTCGTGTGCATGTTTCAAATGATGTGGAAAGAGCGTCATACTCCATACAGTTAGTATGAGATGTATTGATTTGTGTTTCTGAAGGGATTACGGTGCTGCGGATTCTGTATTCCATAATTCAACAGCGCTGGGATCAGTGAGTTTGGATGTAGCTCGTATAGGGGTGATCACATGTTTTATTTATTGTTTGAAAGAGATTGTGGAACAGCAGGAAAGTACACATTGTGGGATTGAATGAGAATATAAAGCAGTCCTGACTGATTGCGTGAGGCGAGTTCAGAACTGCTGTCGAATAGCTTGTATATTGTGCTGTTTTAAGAACATCACAGTGAAATCGCAGGATTTATTGAATTATTAATGGCTTTTGCTAATGCAACCATCACTCTTACTGTTGGTTTAAAACCTCTAGCAGTAAGTATTACAGTTGAGCGTGTGCGTCGTCCTGGAGCGTTTGTCATCCAGTTATGAATGATTGATTATCCACCTTATTTTCAACATAAGATCGGCACAGTCATTTGTAGCTTGAATGTGTGAGGTCTCTATTGTCATTTACAGCCGGTTATTTTAGCTGTAGAAAATAGCTCACTGTGCTATGGAAGCCCATTTCAGCCATAGAATAAAAAAAGATCGCTAATTACGATTTATCTCACAGTTCTGTGAGTCATAAACAGAATCACGAGTTGTGAACTCAGAACTGCGTGTCGCAAACAAAGAATCATGAGTTGTGAACTCAGAATTGCAAGTTGTAAACAAAGAATCACGGGTCGTGAATTCAGAATTGTGAGTCATAAAGAATTTTGAGTTGTAAACTCAGAATTGCAATACGTAAACAAATCGTGAGTCATGTACACAGAATTGTGATTCGTAAACAAAGAATTGTGAGTCGTGTACTCAGAACTGCGAGTTGTAAACAACGAATCGTGAGTCGTGAACTCAGAATTGTGAGACGTAAACAAAGAATTGTGAGTCGTGTACTCAGAATTGCGAGTTGTAAACAACGAATCGTGAGTCGTGAACTCAGAATTGTGAGACGTAAACAAAGAATTGAGTCGTGTACTCAGAATTGCGAGTTGTAAACAACGAATCGTGAGTCGTGAACTCAGAATTGTGAGACGTAAACAAAGAATTGAGTCGTGTACTCAGAATTGCGAGTTGTAAACAACGAATCGCGAGTCGTGTACAGAGAATCGTGAGTTGTAAACTCATAATTGTGATTCATTAACAAGGAATTCAGAGTCGTAAACTCAGAATTGCAATATGTAAACGAATCGTGAGTCATGTACACAGAATTGCGAGTTGTAAACAACGAATCATGAGTCATGAATTTAAAATTGTGAGTCGTAAACAGAATCACGAGTTGTGAACTCAGAATTGCGAGTCATGAGCTCAGAATTGCGAGTTGTAAACAAAGAATCATGAGTCTTGTACTCAGAATTGCGAGTTGTAAACAACGATTCGCGAGTCGTGTACAGAGAATCGTGAGTTGTTAACTCATAATTGTGATTCATAAACAAAGAATTCAGAGTCGTAAACTCAGAATTGCAAGTCGTAAACAAAGAATCACGGGTTGTGAACTCAGAATTGCGAGATGTAAACAAAGAATCGCGAGTCGTGTACACAGAATCATGATTCGTTAACTCATAATTGTTATTCATAAACAAGGAATTCCGAGTCGTAAACTCAGAATTGCAATGTGTAAACGAATCGTGAGTCATGTACACAGAATTGCGAGTTGTAAACAACGAATCATGAGTCATGAATTTAGAATTGTGAGTCGTAAACAGAATCACGAGTTGTGAACTCAGAATTGCAAGTCGTAAACAGAATCGCGAGTCATGAGCTCAGAATTGTGAGACGTAAACAGAATCGCGAGTCATGAGCTCAGAATTGCGAGTTGTAAACAAAGAATCACGAGTCTTGTACTCAGAATTGCGAGTTGTAAACAATCGCGAGTCATTAACTCAGAATTGCGAGTTGTAAACAAAGAATCATGAGTCTTGTACTCAGAATTGCGAGTTGTAAACAAAGAATCGCGAGTCGTGTACACAGAATCGTGAGTCGTTAACTCATAATTGTGATTCATAAACAAAGAATTCCGAGTCGTAAACTCAGAATTGCAATACGTAAACGAATCGTGAGTCATGTACACAGAATTGTGAGTCGTAAACAAGGAATCGTGAGTCTTTTACTCAGAATTGCGAGTCGTAAACAAAGAATCATGAGTTGTTAAGAATCGTAAGTCTTGTACTCTTGTACTAATTTCATGTCGTAAACAAAGAATTGCGAGTTGTAAACTCAGAACTGTGAGTCATGAACTTGTGAACTCAGAATTACGAGTTGTGAACAGAATTGCAAGTCAGAATTGTGAGTTGTGAATTGGAATTGTGAATCGTGAACTCAATCGCATGATGTAAAGAAAAAAGTTGTGAGAACACAAGTCAGAATTCAGAGTAAAAAGTTGGAATTGCGAGGGAAAAAAAAATCATATTTTGCAATTCCACGTTCTGATCTGATTTCTGATCATATTATTTTAATGTGTTGTCTTAATTTTAAGAACACTATAGTTTCCAGCATAAAAATTTTTAGTTTTTTGTTATTCTTGAATCAGAAGTCTCCCACATTCTCAGAAAATAGCTTACTTCTGCATTACAAAATAGTGCAGGTAGCATCGCAATAGCATGCGTTCACCTCATGCAGTTGCCATTGTTTAGCATAATTCAGTATGAATGTGGATTTCCTTTCAGATCTGATCATCATGTCGTGTTAATTCAGCGCTCCCTCTGTGTCTTTGTGTGGCCGGTGATCTGACCGATGGCCCGTGGCCGTCAGTGATGGGCCGTTAATTCAATGCTAACTGAGGCAGAGCGTCAGGGATGATGATGGTCTGCTGTGCTTCTGGAGTCAATGACTATCGACAGGAGCAGCTGACGGAGCGACCCGTGTCTGCAGACCGTAGATCTGCTCCTCTTCACAAACCGCATCCATAGTCACTCTAGCTGTGAAGCAAACATGTCAATATGATCACTAATGTTAGGTGCGTAATAAGTCATTTCAACACGTATGCTTGAGGTCTTTGTGTAAAATGGATTATAAAGATAATCATATGGTGCAGCATGATAAGCATAGACTATATTTTTAGAAATTGCAACCAGTTTACATTCAATTTGATTTGTTACTTGTTTCTTCGTAATTATTTCTGAAATTAGGCATATTAGCAATTTTTGAGTGAAAATAGTTTCTACATAGTTTCTACACCTACACTGTAAAAATTTTCTCCAGTTTCAACTTAAAAACTTAAGTTCAGCAGCTGCCTTAATTTTAAATTAAATCAACTTAAAAGTACAAGTCATTTCAACTCACTATAATAAAATGTTTAAATGACTTTTAAGTTGATTGAACTTAAGAATTTAAATGATTAGTACTTTTTAGGTTGATTTAACTGAGTATTTAAACTGAAACTGGTAAAAAAAAAATAATAATAAAGTATAACTTTATTCATGTTAATTCATGTTTGTTTATTTTTCAGAATTATTTTTAAAGTGATTTAATCATTAATAAAACTTTAAATATAATTGTTTCATTTTTTTTTAAATATATTTATTTATCCTTAACTTAAAGTAATTTGTAACTTGGCTGCCTTGAAATTTTAAGTTCAGTCAACTCAAAAAAAAAGTTTATTCAACTTGAAATGTTAAATTATACTGACAACTTAGATATTTGAGTTGAATCAACTTTTTAAGGCAGCTGGGTTACTTACTCATCTGTTAAGTTTAGCAAACACAAATATCTAAGTTGTTACTTAGTACAAATTAACATTTCAAGTTGACTAAACTTATTTTAGTTGACTGAACTTAAAATTTTAAGGCAGCAGGGTAACAAATTATTTTAAGCTGACTCAACAAATTGTGTTTTTTATTTTTTACAGTGTGCAGTAAAATGTTGTCAAACTGTTTAAGCGAGAGTTGCATTCTGAAGGGATCTTTGTTTGTCTAATAACCCGGAATTACCAAAACAAACACTTACAACTGAAGAGAGAAACTCATCTCAGATCTGCATCTCCAGAGTCGCTCCCTCGAGAGGCAACAGAAACATTTTGTAGTTCGCAAAACATTCAGTAGCCTTCACTAGTTTCAGTCTGTCCACAAGGAATATCTGTGTTTCCAACAGGGAGCAACAAGCTTGAATGTAAGGACGTTTATGGTGTGTGTGTGTGTGTGTGTTTGGGGAAAGGCCAGCGTGAGACGTCGTTAGCATATAGATGTGATTATCCGCCGGCTGTGGAAAATGGACTTCAAATGTCTCCCTGCTCACCTCAGGAGTCACTTAGACATCGCTATCCTTGGAAAATCAAATTATAGAGCCATTAATTTGTCAAGGTAATCCGGGCTGTCAGGCGCTCTGGAGAATCAATCTCGCAGGACTGCGTTCATCAAGTGCGTGATGCTAGTAGAAGTGAGGCATTATCTAATTAGCATGAGCGGCGGGAGTCGTGGATTTACATGCGAATGTTAATAATCACCAGCCCTTCTAAAGTCCATGAGTAAACACAAAGCTCTGTTTCTGTACTTACTTACAGCGAATCTATATTTATTCTAAAATGAACAGTTGTGCTCTAATCCTGGCATGAAATAACGCAGTATGCTACTGGTAAAATCAATGGTAAAATCACATTCACATGTTGCCTCGATGGCTCACTGCTTTCAGATTAGTCATTTATTTAACATTTCACATAACATAGGTCATCTTGGTCCCACCATCTTGTGGCATGATTTAGTTCACCTAGTAAATGTACGCTACAATTCTAAACTGAAAGTGCCTGCTCTGATACATACAGTCAGGGTTGCCAGGTCTTTGTGACAAAATTAGCCCATGCCAGTCAAAAACGGTGCAAAGTTGCCAATGACAATATCCCATAATCAAAGCTCAAAATATGCCATTTCCATACCTAAAATTCACGCCACGCAACAGTTTAAATGTAGTCCAATTTCATGGAAAAAATGCAGATTTGGCAACCCTGCATCCAACATGAGCTGCATTGAGCACAGTTTATTGAGCCACATGTTAAATAATTCTCATTTTGTCTCCTCACCATGTTGTCTGAGTTAATGTGTTCTGCTCTGAAACAGACATAAACATTACTGCTGTTCACTGCTTTCATATTAGTAATTTTTTAACACTGCATTTTCAAAAATAAACATAAGTCATCTTAGTCTCGCCGTCCCACGATTTGGGGCATAATGATGGAGTTCCATAAACACTATGTGTGTTACACAGTGTTTGGTCATACACTGATTACATTACTTGCTCAATGTGGGACTGTCTAAACTGTCCTTTAGCTATTTTTATAGAAATAAAAATCATTTAGTTCAGCTGGAAAACGTATGCTACAATTCTAAGCTGAAAGAGACTGCTCTGCCTTAGCCAGGGTTGCCAGATCTTTGTGACAAAACTAGCCCATGGCAGTCAAAAGCAGCCCAAAGTTGCCAATGACAATATCCCATAATCAAAGCTCAAAATATGTAATTTCCTTACCTAAAATTCATTTCATGGCAACAGTAGTCCAGTTCGTGGAAAAAAATTGGATTTGACAACCCTGTATCCAACATGAGCTGCAGGAGTCTGTGTATGGTTTCACTTAAAGTGATAATAAGCAGTGTACAGTAAAATGTGCAGTGTGTTGCACTCTAGTGCAATTCAGCGCTCTATATTTAGAGTATTATATCAAGTGCAGTTTGAGCCACACGTTAAATAATTCTCATTTTGTCTCACCATCTCATCTGAGCTAATGTGTTCTGCTCTGAAACAAACATAAAGATTACTGCTGTTCACTGCTTTCATATTAGTAACTTAACATTGCATTTTCAAAAACAAACATCGGTCATCTTGGTCCCACCGTCCCGTGATTTGGGGCATAATGATGGAGTTTCATAAACGTGTTACATGGTGTTTGGTCGTACACCGATTACATTACATGCCCACCGTGGGACTGCCCCCACTGTCCTTTAGCTTTTTTTTTATAGAAATAAAAATCATTTAGTTCAGCTGGAAAATGTATGCTACAATTCTAAACTGAAAGAGTCTGTATTGCTTTAGCCAGGGTTGCCAGATCTGCATGACAAAACTAACCCAATGCAGTCATATACAACACAAAGTAGCCAATGGCTGTTTCCCAATTATCAGAACTCAAAATATGTAATGTCCATACCTAAATTTCACCCTATGGCACCAGTGTAAATGTAGTCCAATTTCGTAGAAAAAATGCAGATTTGGCAACCCTGCATCCAACACGAGTTGCAGGAGTCTTTGTATGGTTTCACATACTGTTTTAAAGTGATAGTAAACAGTGTACAGTAAAGTGCAACATGTCATACTCTAGTGCATCTCAATACTCCATATGTAGAGCATTAAATTAAGCATAGTTTATTGAGCCACATGTTAAATAATTCTCATTTTGTCTCACAGTCTCATCTGAGCTAATGTGTTCTGCTTTGAAACAGACATAAACATTACTGTTGTTCACTGCTTTCATATTAGTAATTTATTTAACATTGCATTTTCAAAAGCAAACCTAGGTCATCTTGGTCCCGCCGTCCCATGATTTGGGGCATAATGGAGTTCCATAAACACTAGGCGTGTTGCATTGTGTTTGGTCACACACCGATTACATTACATGCCCACTGTCCTTTAGCTTTTTTTATGGAAATAAAATCATTTAGTTCAGCTGTAAAATGTATGCTATAATTATAAACTGAAAGAGTCTGTTCTGCTTTAGCCAGGGTTGCCAGATCTGCACGACAAAACTAACCCATGCCAGTCAAATACAGCACAAAGTAGCCAATGGCTGTTTTCCAAATTTCAAAACTCAAAATATGTAATGTCCATACTTAAATTTCACCCCATGGCAACAGTTTAAACGTAGCCCAATATTGTGGAAGAATTGCAGATTTGGCAACCCTGCATCCAACATGAGCTACAGGAGTCTATGTATGGTTTCACATACTGTTGTGAAAGTGATAGTAAGCAGTGTACAGTAAAGTGCAGTGTGTCGTACTCTAGTGCTTCTCAGTACTCCATATGCAGAGCATTAAATCGAGCGTAGTTTATTGAGCCACATGTTAAATAATTCTCATTTTGTCTCCTCGCTGTATCGTCTGAGCTAATGTGTTCTGCTCTGAAACAGACATAAACATTACTGCTGTTAGAAATGATACTCATTTGGAGGTAAAAGCAATATCGTGGTGTGTTACTGCTACACGCTGCTCATTTGCATGATGTAAATGTACATTTGTAACCATTATGAAAAGTAATTAAAGCAGAAGATCCCACAGATAAAATCACAATGTGTCTGTATAAGAATAGATTCAGCTTTCAGAAATTCATGTGGGATTGACTCTTAAGGACACAAATCTCCGCAAAATGTGCTTAATTGCTATAAAAAGGTCTCAAAGCAAAAAATCTTATGCTTAATTTACGGACAGATATGTTTTCTTTTGATTGTGAAATGAGATGTGACCTGGACATGTTTTGAAAGATTCATGCGAATAATCAGGCGAAAGTGTCAGACGCTGTTTCTGAGGAGACGGTCCTGAGACGTTCATTTTCTTCTTGGTTGCTTTTACGCTAATGAGCAGGTAAAAGCTTAATTAGCCGTTGATAATGACATGGCTTATTGGTTTATTTTTAAAAGTTTTTAAGTTGCTGTGGGGCATCTTTCACCATCTGTCAAGCTCTCATCCAATCACGTTATGAGCGTTTTGATGGAAAAAGCAGCCAGTTGACAGCATTACCTTACTGATCTGATTTTATTGTGTCTTTGGAATAATGCAAAATCACTGAAGATCAATAAAATGTCAAAAAATGTTTTCTTAGAATCCCTGGGGGAAGGATCCCACTTAGGAGTCGACCTGTCATAATTAAGCCAATAGATGGATAGATGTCTTTTTCACTTTCCAACAAACACAGAAAACTTGTGCAAATACAGTATTATTTCTGTGCTGTTACAGTATTTATAAATATTCTAAAAACGTTGTCTATTTTTAGTTTTGATTTTAAGTTTAATGTCATGCTCTTTATTGGTTTAACGTTTTGTTTTAGTAATTTAAAATAATTTTAATTAATATTTCTGATTTCCATTTTTATTTTGTCTTTTTTTGTAATATTACATTTCAGTTTTAATTACTGAATACCATTTTTAATGTTTTGTTTTAGTTAACAGTAACAACACAACAAAAAGTTGCAGTTTAGATTTTTTTTTTTTTTGCATGTAACATTTTGTAATATATAACTTTTTATATAATAAATATATTTTGTATAGTTTAGTTTTAGTTAATAACAACACTGAGTGCAACAACATAAATATGCAGTTTAGATGCTTAATATCTGTCAGTGTTTAATAACTTTAGTATTTGCTAAGCCAACATTTCTATTTTTTCTAAGATTAAGCTTTTTCATGTATTAATCTAATTTTATTTTATTTTGTTTTTACATATAATACATTTTATAATATATAACTTTTTTTTTATAATAAAGACACTTTTAGCATTTAGTTTTAGTTAATGACAACGCAGTGCAACAACAGAAAGATGCAGTTTACTGTGCATAATTTGATGTTTAATCTGTTTAATCTGTACTTCAACCTAATTTTTGTAATTCAGTTATTTCCACATCAACATTTCTAATTTTAAGTTTGTTACATATTCTATTGCTCTAGTGAAGCTTTAGTAAAATGGTGTAATGGTGTACTTTAATTTAATGTAATTTTATTTAAGCCTGCAGTTATGTGTGTGTGTGCACTTGTCTCTCAGTAAGTAGTGTAAGGGTGTGACGGCCTCTTCGTTTATCAGCTCCCATCATCGATCGGTTAAGCGCGCTTTGGCCTCTATTGGCATCTCATCAGACACTGGCGAAATGCAGGAGTGCAAGAGGTGCAATTAGCGCGTCCCTGTGGAGCATCAGAGACTGACAGCCAATTGGCTGCAAGGACCGCTGTCATTACATGCCCCATCCATCCAGCATCCAATCAGATCTCTTGCTCCTGCTTTAATTGGCTGTTGGTTCAAGTCTGCTAGTGCTGGTGTTGATGGAGCCGTGAAGTTACACATGAAATGGATTTGAGCGCTGAAGCAGAAAGCTGGGAGTGTGAGTGTTAAACACGCAGATTAAATACTTCTGCAATGATAACAGCGTGTCTTCTGTGTGATTGTGTTTCAGTGATACTCGTTTAGTCATCCATCACTATTACTAATGATTATATTTGGAGTTATTACTGAACAGTTACTCATCCTGCTGCATCTGTGCTTTAAGCACTTTTAAATTGGACTTGTGGTCACCAAAATATCCTGACAACACCTTAGCAACCACCCATATCACTCTAGGAATGCCCTGCCAACAACCAAAGCAAGTTAGAAACACCTTAGCAAACACCCAGAACACTTTACCATGTCCTGGTACCCTTCTAGAACACCTTAGCAATGTCCTGGCAACCACCCAGAACACCTTAGAAACACCCTGGCAACCACCCATAACACCTTGGCAACACTCTGGTAATCAATTGTAACACATTAGCATTATGGCAGTAAGTTTTGTGTGGTCAGACGCCCTTCGTTTCTTAATTAGAACACTTAGCAATGCCCGGGCAACCACCTATAACACCTTAGCAACACACTGGCAACCACCGAGAATACCTTTGCAACACCCTGGGAACCTCTTGTAACACTCTAGCATAATGGTGGTGAGTTTTGTGTGGCAAGACACCATTAATTTCTTTCAAAAATCACTAGAACACCTTAGCAATGCCCTGGCAACCACCCAGAACAATATAGGAACTCCCTGGCTACAACCCAGAACACCTTGGCAACACTGTGGCAACCACTCATAACACTCTAGATATATGGTGGTGAGTTTTGTGTGGCCAGATAACCTTAATTTCTTCCAGAAATCACCAGAACACCTTTGCAATGCCCTGGTAACCATTCATAACACCTTAACAACGCCCTAGCAACCACCCAGACCACCTTAGCAACACTGTGGCAACCACTCACAACACCCTAGAATTATTGTGGTAAGTTCTGAGTGGCAAGGCACCCTTCATTTCTTCCAAAAAACACAAGAACACTTTAGCATTACCCTGGCTAACACCCATAACACATAAGCAATGCCTATCAACCACCTAGAATACCTTAGCAACGCCATGGCAACCACTTATAACACCCTGGCATTATGGCGGTGATTTTTGTGTGATCAGACAACCTTCATTTCTTCTAGAAATCACCAAAACACCTTTGCAATGTCCTGGTAAGCATTCATAACTCCTTAACAACGCCCTAGCAACCACCCAGAACATCTTGGCAATCACTCATAACACCCTAGCATTATGGCAGTGAGTTTTGTGTGACCAGACACCCTTTGTTTCTTCCAAAAATCACCAGAACACTTCAGCAATGCCCTGGCAACCACCTAGAACACCTTAGCAACTCCCTGGCAACCACCCAGAACACCTTAGCATTATGGAAATGAGTTTGTGTGGGGAAACACCCAGACAACCTTCATTTCTTCTAGAAATCACCAGAACACCTTTGCAATGCCCAGGTAACCATTTATAACACCTTAACAATGCCCTAGCAACCACCCAGAACACATTGGCAACCACTTATAACACCCTAGCGTTATGGCACTGGGTTTTGTGTGGCCAGACACCCTTTGTTTCTTCCAAAAATCACCAGAACACTTCAGCAATGCCCTGGCAACCACCTAGAACACCTTAGCAACCACCCAGAACACCTTAGCAACACCGTGGCAACCACTTGTAACACCCTAGCATTATGGAAATGAGTTTGTGTGGGGAAACACCCCTTGTTTCTTCCTAAAATGACCAGAAGGCATCAACAATACCCTGGCAACCACCCAGGAGACCTTAGCAATGACCTAGCAACCACCCAGAATACCTTAGCAACACCCTGACAACCGCTCATCACACCCTATTATGGCAGTGAGTTTGTGTGGGCAAACACCCCTTGTTTCTTCCAAAAATGTAGACCCCTTTAATAGATTCTGCAGATAATTTTCATAGATGCATAGACGTCATAATGGTAATAACGTTAATCTTACTAAGCTTTTATTCTGGTGTATGTTGTTGTGTGTGTAAACAGTCAGTTTGGTTTGAAAGGAAACCCTCAGAAGTCTAAATAAACCAGTGTTTGTTGTGTGGATTTGGAGCGCTTCTTGATTCCCCCTGAAATGCAGCTTGAAAGCGTGTTTGGTTATTGTGAGCGTGTGCTCGTGAAATCAATCCAGCAGACTGAAGGGAAATGACACTGTCAAGATGGATTTCCATGTCTGCTCGGCACTAGAAACGGGTGAACGGAGAACTGCAAAACGGTGTCACATGAAGAATGGGATAAACTGTGTCTCCCTCCTTCACGGGCTAAAAATAGATCTTAAAGGCGAAGGGAGCGGCTTTTTTGGATGTTCAGATACTTTCTGGTCTCCATGTTTAATATTTCAGATCAGTGTTCCTACAGTATGTGTGAGAACTAGTAACAGTGATACTTGCCTGTTATTATTAATAATGCTTGAAATCAATGCTTCAAATTCATGCAGTGAGCCGGTGGTGCAGTGATATTCCAGTGATTGGTTTTGCTAATTGGTCTGGATTGAGCTGAAGCTGGCTGGATTGATGAAGAGGGATTTCTTATCAATGTCTGTCTCGTTGGGAACATCTTTCTTGTCGATACACGGCCCGGCTGACTCAGGCTCAGACGTCTCTACAGGCGTATTGATTTTTAACATCAAAATCAGAAGCTCCTGAAAGTTTCATGGCTTGAGCTGCAAATAGAACTGGTGTTGTGTGCAAGATGAACTTCCAATGATCAGTAGCTTTCTTCAAAATACAATTTGAAAGCAGTTCAACTACAGTCAATAGGCAGTACTTAAAAATATGTATATCAGGTAATGTGTGTGTGTGTGTGTGTGTGTGTTTTTATATTTACTAGCATTCAAAAGGTTGAGATTGATAAGTTTTTAAAAGTCTTTTGAAGCTCACTGAAGTCACCAAGATTAAAAATACAGTAAAACTGTGAAATGGTTTTGTAGTTCAAAACAGCTGTTTTCTATGTAAATATCTGTTAAAATAAAATTTATTTCTGTGATGTGCAGCTGAATTTTCAGCATCATTACTCCAGTCTTCAGTGTCACATGATCCTTCAGAAATCATTCTAATATGCTGATTTGCTGCTCAACAAACATCTCTAATTATTAGCAATGCCAAAACAGTTCCACAATATTTTTGTGGAAACTGTAATGCATTTTATTTTTCAGGATGCACAGATGAATAGAAAGTTCAAAAGAACAGCATTTATTTGAAACGGAAAGCATTTACTACATTATAAATGCCTTTACACTTTTGATCAATTTAATGCATCCTTGATGAATAAAAGTTATTAATCTGTTTAAAAAATCTTTCTGACCCCAAACTTTTCAAAATGCTTATGCAATTATAATTACTCGGTCTGAACTTTTTATTTCATTTTTTTAATTTGATCTCTCCAGTGATATTTAGATCTTATTTTGTTGTTTAAGAACAATCATATGTAATAACGTGTAATTAAAAAACAGATTGTGCAGTTCAAAAGGGGTCGATTAAAACCGGTGCGGTCAGTCCTTTCTGTTTGACTGATCGGCCGGTGGTTGTTTTAACGCTTTTTGACTGACAGGCAGAGACTGACAGCTAATTGCACCACTAGCAGATTTTAAGCATCGCTATTTCCACGACTAAAGGAACTGACATCACCGTAGGCTGGTGGAAAACCAGACCGCCTCCAAAATTAGCCGTCTTAAAGTGTGACCACACGTCTGATGGCAGCTTCATAACACATCCACTCTTGATATCAACACGGCCGGAGAGAATCTCACACTCTGCATAATGAATTTGGAGGAAAATCTGAATTAAATTTACACACACTAGCATCAAAAGTGACAGTAAAGACATTTATAATGTTGCAAACTATTTCAATTTCAGTTAGATCCTGTTCTTTTAAACTTTCTATTCATCAGTGAATCCTAAAAAAATAAAATGTATCAATTTCCACAAAAATATTGTGCAGCACAACTGATGTCAAAATTCTACTAATCAGAAATGTTTCCTGAGCAGCAAATTAGCATATTACTCTGTTAAAAAAAAAAAAACAATAGTTGAGTCAACTTAAAATTTGTTACCCTTAGTTTTAAGTTCAGTCAACTCAAAAAAAAAAAAAAAAAAAAAAAAAAAAAAAAAAAATTGAGTTGATTCAATATAAAATTATTAAGACAGCTGGGTAACAAGCCCAGCTTTTAAGTTTAACAATCATTTTTTAGTTTAGTCAACTTAAATATCTAAATTGTCACTTATTGCAACTTAACATTTCAAATTGACTAAACTTATTCGAGTTGACTAAACTTAATTTTTTTAAGGTAGGAGCACCGTTAAAAAAAAAAAAAAAAAAAAAAAAAAAAAAAAACCTGACCACAAACTTTTCAAAATGCTTATAATGAAATTAAGATTCCTCAATCTGAACTTTTTATTTTAGGTTTTGAATTTTATTTATTTATTTATTTATTTATTTATTTATTTATTTATTTGATTTTTCCAGCGATATTTAGATCTTACTTTGCATAAAATTTTTAGTTCAGTCAACTGAAATATCTAAATTGTCAGTGCAACTTAACAATTCAAGTTGACTAAACTTATTTGAGTTGACTGAACTTAAAAGGAGCACTTAAAAAAAAAAAAAAAAAAAAATCTGACCCCAAACTTTTCAAAATGTCTATAATGCAATAATGATTCCTCAATCTTTTTATTTATTTATTTATTTATTAGAATTTGATCTCTCCAGTTTTGATCTTATTTTGGCGTTTAAGGAGAATTATATGAAATTTAAAAAAGTTGTTTCAACTTCATATAATTTGTTACCCCATTGACTTAACATTTTTAGTTTAGTCAGCTTGGAATTTTAAGTTATTTAATGTTAATTTAAGTGACAACTGAAATGTTTTAGTTGACTAAAAAAGTCAGCGGGGTAACAAATTATTTTAAGTTGGCTCAACAAATTGTTGTTTGTTTGTTTTTTTTTACAGTGTAGAATGATTTCTGAAGGATCATGTGACACTGAAGACTGGAGTAATGATGCTGAAAATTTTGATTTACAAAGCTTTTTAACAATTTTACTGTTTTTTTTTTTTATCTTGGTGACCTCATCAATATAAATATACATACATATTTTAATTATTTTAATATTTTTATAATTAATATAATAGTAATATAATAATATTTAACAATTCTAATAATTAATATTTATTTTATGATATTTTATTATATAATATTTATGTATATTATACATATATATTTTAAATTCTAATAATATTTCACAACTATTATTTTCTGTATTGGTGAGCAGAACTTCTTTCAAAAACATTAAAGTTTTTATTGACCATATATATATATATATATATATTTTTATCTTAAAGCCTGATGCATCATATTTTTTTAATGCATTTAAATATATCTCGCAGTGCCTCTTATAATGTATTGTATAATCTCATGAATAATTGTAATCCCATTTATAATACTCATGGATTATAATGCATTATGATGCATTGTTTTGTAATGCAAAACAATGCGTCATAATGTATTGATCTTTATTATGCATTATACATCAAGGCTTTAAGTTAACTGATACTGATGTTTCTTTTGATTGTAGTCTAACTGAAAGCAGAAAGCATCATCAAATTAGCCAAACTATTTAATAAATGAACACAGAGTGCACGATTGAATTCTGTGGGAATCTGGAGGTTTGAGTCTGATTTGTCTGGAAGGACTGAAATTATACGCCAGTTTTCAGCCAGAAGATAATTCTCACATTTTAATAAACATAAGCAGCTTCAAAGCAGTCGCTCGTGATGGACCACACGCAAAGACGTTCCACATGCAATCATTCAGAAGAGCGCGTATGCGACGTTCACAAACACTCGCTGACACGTGCATTATTGATGCTCTCCGCTCATAAGACTGAAACACAGAAATGATCTAATGAATAAATGATCAGCTGATGATTACAGTGAACTGAGGAAAAACACTGAAGATCTGCTCCAAAATATAGCCAGCCTAACTAGAAAACATCACAAATACAGTCAGGGTGTGAAGACTGTTTCCAAATGCATGCATCAGCATTAAAGCAGCGACCTCTGAGCACATTAAATGCGTCCTTCATTGAGAAGGTAATCCTGGTGAAGGACGCATGGGCAAAATAAAGCATTGTGATTGAGGTACAGGCTTTCATGTCATGTCAGACGTGCACCTATGACTTATAATGCGTGCTTAGTTGTTGTTTTTGCCAAAATAAAACCAAAAAATGAAAGCATTCAATCCAAAGTTTTTGCCCTTGTTCTTTTTCGTGTTTCTGTATGAGATAAATAGAGCAGAAAAGGAATTTACAGTAATTTACAGTTGTTGTTTTTTTTTTTCTAAATGATGTGCAGTGATTACTGTTATTTTAGTATCACTGAGATACTGTTATAGTTTTTATTAATATTTTGAATCAGTTTATATTTTTATATGTTCTGTTTTCTTGTATTTGGTAATGTTTTTGTGTTTTTTGTCATTTTTAGTTTATATAATAATGTAACAAAAAACTGAAATACTACACAAAATATTCGTAATTATATTACAAATTATCAAACAAAAATAAAGATTTTTATTTATTTATTTATAAAATAATTCAGCAAATTTTCCCCATTTATTATTAATAATAAAAAAATACATAGAAATAATGTTATTAATCTGAAAAAAATTTACATTTTAAAATCTGACCTGGAAAATGAAATAATGTTTATATATAATGTTTATAATAACCTTTTTTTATTTTAAATTAAGCAAAATTTTCTAAATGACCATTGATTTTATATATAATGTAATGCAATGTAATATAATATAATATAATATAATATAATATATAATAATAAGAAAAAGGAAAACTGAAAATAATCTTTAAATCGGACATTTTAAAATCTGGCAAGATTTATATTTATTTCTTTATTAATAATTTAGCAAATTTCCCCCAGTTATTATTAACATAATAAAACACAATTGAAATAATGTTATCATTGTGAAAAAAATGACATTTTAAAATCTGACTTGTTTTTTTACACTTTGTAACTTTTTTTTTGGACAATTAAGCAAAATTTTCCTGATCACCATTAAGATATATATAAAAAAAGATAAGTTTTTTTAAATGCAAAACTGAAAATCATACTTTTTAAATGCATTATGCCTTTTTCGACAATTAAGCATATTTTTTCCTAATTATCATTAAAATAATGCAAAAATAAATTTAAATTATAGTAATTTTATATTTATATATATATTTTTAAGTTATTATTATTATTATTATTATTATTATTATTATTATTTTTAATGTTTTACTTTTTAGTTTTAGTTGAGAACTGTATAATAACCCTGGTGATTAAAGAAAAATTATACTTATTACTGTGATACAAAAGCATAATTTTTTCATTAAATTAAAATGCATTACAGCAAATGCTAACATGATTTATACTTTTAAGTGTTTATAAAATGTTTTTGTCTGATATTATTTGCATTACATTAACGATAACAACCCTGCATGATTTGCAAAATGATGATTTTCCAAAAAATGGCCTAATATGATGTAAATATTACAAAATGTCATGATTATAACATTATTTAAAGGTTACAAAAACATTCCTTACCAAGTTCTACTAACTTTATTTTTTACCCTTAATATAGTTATTTGAATGTTTATTTAGAATATTCTACGAAAGTTCAACGTTGTCTTGATTTGATTAGAATGTTATTTAAAGGTTACAAAAACGTTTTTAGAATGTTCATGAAATACAAATAACATCATAAGGAGATTTTGTTGATTTTTTTCAAAATAAAACCTAATATGATGTAAATATTAAAAACATTTTATTATAAAAAATGTATTATTTTTAATTTGTTTGTATTTTAATATTTTCTGTTTCATTTAGTTTTATTTATATTTAGTATTTGCAATGTTATTGTGTTTTTAAATTTTTGTTTTAGCATTTTTAGTTTATACAGTAATGTAACCGAAAATGGAAACGTTACAAGAAATATTAGTAATTATATTACATATTAACAACCAAACTAAAGACGTTTTAAAATCTGGCATGATTTATTTGTATTTTCTTTATTTCTGTATTAATAATATAGTCCATTTTTATTAACTTAATGAAAAAAAATTGACATTTTAAAATCTGACTTTTTTGCACTGTAACTTTTTTTTTTGACAATTAAGGAAATTGTTTTATGATTTATGTATTAGCATTACATTAATGATGATTATATATTACATAGTCATGTCTGTTGAGCGCGTGAACTCTATGGCCAAGATTTTGAGAATGCTGATCTAATTTAAACATTATGAGAATGCATATCAAATATTAACATTGAACATTCCATAAACGTTACTTTAATAACATTTTGTCCCAACACTGATATAACGTATAAAAGCTGTTAGTGAAGGCTGTGAGGATGAAGTGTGCCCGTGTTGGTTTCGAGAGGTTTGGCAGCAGATCTTGTGTGTTAATATGCAGGTTGCGGGTCCGTCATCACGTTTCCTCCTCTGTGGACTTCATTCTGACGTGTTCCAGCTCTACCCCGCAGCAAAATCATCGCCCGTTCACCCTCAGAAACTTTCAGTGAAGGGCGAACGTGAATTTGAAGCAACTTGGTAAAACAAAGGAGGGAAGTGCTGCTCTGTAGCCGTCAGTCGTCAATGCAAATGACACGCAGCAGCTGGGAGGAAGCGCTTCGCCGTAATGATTCTTTAATTGAGCCGCTTTTGCTTTAGCGCCGTACCTGATGGATCCGTGATAAAGCTCGTCATTAAGTTCCTCATCAGTCTCTCTCGCTGGAGAGCGGATCATTTCAGACGCATTGTTTCCTGCGCCGATGACGCGTCTCTGTTGATTTGAATAGAGCTGATGGGAACGCTTCGCATTCAGACGCTTGTTGGGCCGTAATTGTGCTAAATAAACCATTCATTCAATCAAACTCCTTTTTTTTGCACTTGTTCTGTTTCTTGTTTTTCATGTTTCTGTACGAGCTGAGTACAGAAACAAGGGTCTGCAGAAACGTGCTGGCTTTAACCATAAAAACAGCAGAAAAAATAATAAATGAGAGAAAATTATGCTTTTCTCTCTTTTTCATTGTAAGATCATTTTTAATTAAAGCATAGTGATTATAAAGGAAAATGTGTTCTTGTTACTGTCGTTCAAATATCTTCTCCAGCTCATTTTTTATTAAATAAATTAAAATGCTAGCATACAAGTGTACTTTTACAGTTCATTTATTTATTTATTTTTGCATGTTTATTTGCATTGATTTTCAGTCTAATATTATATAATTAGTATTGTTTAAATTTATTTTGAGGTCACAATGGATAAAAAAAGATTTTAAGATGATTACAGTTTTACTTTTTAAAAGTAAAAAGGTCAGATTTTAGAATGTTGTATTTTTCAGATTGATAAAATTATTTCTATGCATTTTTTTTCATTACGTTGATAATAATTAGGGGATTTTTCTATTTAGCTTACTCTATGCATGCATGCATTCTATTTTGTATGTCTATTTTTTTATTTTGTATATTTATGCATGCATGTATGCATTTTATTTTCAGATTGATAACATTATTTCTATGTCATTTATTTATTACGATAATAATAATTAGGGAAAATGTGATGAATTATTAATAAAGAAATTATACTTACAATTATACTTACTTCACAATTAATTTATTTTTACATGTTTATTTGTGTTTTTTCAGTCCAATATTATTTAATTTGTATCATTTTAATTTTGATAATTAGGAAAAATATGCTTAATTGTCACAATGTATGAAAAAGTCAGATTTTAAGATGATTTCAGTTTTACATTTTTTTTATTATTATTTTATATATCAATGGTAATTGGGAAAAATTTAGCTTAACTGTCAAAAAAAAAAGGTCAGATTTTAGAATGTCATGTTTTTCAGATTGATAACATTATTTCTATGCATTTTTTTTTATTACGTTAATAATAATTTATTTAGTTTACTCTATGCATGTATGCATTCTATTTTGTATGTCTATTTTATTTTGGATATTTATGCATGCATGTATGCTATTTATTTTCAGATTGATAGCATTATTTCTACGTATTTTTTTCATTACGTTAATAATTAGGGTTTTTTAATTTTATTTTATTTAGTTTACTCCATGCATGCACGGATTCTGTTTTGTATGTCTATTTTTTATTTTTTGTATATTTAATTTATGCATGCATGTATGCATTTTATTTTCAGATAACATTATTTACATTTGTTTTTTTTTAAATACGTTAATACTAATTGGGAGAAATGTGCTGAATTATTAATAAATAAAGGAATAAATAAAATAAATCTTGTCAGATTTTAAATTGTATTTAGTTTTTATTTGATAACGTGTAATATATTTTCTAATATTTAAATTTTTTGTTACATTATTTAAAATTAGAATTTAAAATGTCTTCATTTTCAGTTTGATAATACATAATATTATTGCTAATTGGGGGAAATGTATTGAATTACACTAACTGGTAAAATAATGCATTGCATATTTTCAGGGCTTGCATTTTTAGGGACTAAAATTTAGCATAGTTATTTATTTAAGCTGTGTATTAAAAGGCATTAAAATGCAAGCACTGTTAATTCAATGCACTATTTTTTCAGTTAGTGCAATTCAACATGATTTTTTGTTTCAAGGACACGTGTCATTACTTTTCTTCCATAAAAATGTGCTTAACTGTCAAAATTCACAATGTGCATTGTTTTTATTTTCAGTTTGATCATATGTAATATAATTAAAATGATTTCTTTCTTTTTGGCTGTGATGTAACCTGGATATTTCTTGGCAGGTTTTGTGAGATTGATCTACGGAGTGATGCATTGCATCAGTTTTACATCTAAAACACCTGCCTGCATAGCCAGACAGTATCGCATCTTTAAAAGTGTCCCGCTGTCCAGTGTTCAGACTCTGTCTTGTTTTATTATTCCTGAGATCTATTCCAGTGTTCTATGTCTCGGTACATCTAGATAATGCATGACTTAGTGCTGCTTCTGCTTCTGCGACCCTCACAGACCTGCTAAAAAAATAGTAACAAGCTCCGAAAACACACCGAGTTTTGATTAGTCAAAGTATTTCTGAAAACATGCATGCATGCATCCATGCATTGTATTTTGTATGTCTATTTTTATTGTATTTTATTTAATTTATGCATGCATGAATTAATACATTCTCTGATTGCATGTGATCTATTTTGCATGTCTGTTTCTATTTTTTAAAATTTAATTTAATTAAATGTAGTCTATTTATGCATGCACACATTAATACATGTTTTAAATGTATTTTTTTTAATCTAATGTAATTTAATTTAATTTAATTTAATTTAATTTAGTCTATTTATGCATGCATACATTAATGCACTCTCTGTATGCAGGCATTCTGTTTTACATGTCTGTTTTTATTTTATTTTGTTTATTTATACATGCATACATTTTATTTTGCATGGCTATTTCTATTTAAATATATATATATATATATATATTGTATTTACTCTATTTATGTGTGTATACATTAATACATTCTCTGATTCACGTATTCTATTTTTCATGTCTTTCCTTTTTTTTAAAATGTAATATTATTTAGTCTATTTGTGCATGCATACATTAATACATACTCTGATTACATGTATTCTATTTTGCATGTCTATTTCTATTTTTTAAATGTAATTAAATGTAATTTAATTTACTCTATTTATGCATGCATACATTAATACATTCTCTAATTGCATGTATTATATTTTGCATGTCTATTTCTATTTTTTGAAATGTAATTACATTTCATTTAAATTAGTCTATTTATGCTTGCGTACATTAATACATTCTCTGATTACATGTATTCTGTTTTGCATGTCTATTTATATTTTTTTAAATTAAATTAAATTTAATCTTTATGCATGCACACATTAATACATTCTCTGATTGCATGTATTCTATTTTGCATGTCTCTTTCTATTTTTTTAAAATGTAATGAAATTAAATCAGTTTTACTTTAATTTAGCCTATTTATGCATGCATACATTAATGCATTCTCTGTACGCAGGCATTTCTGTTTTTATTTTATTTTGTCTATTTATTTATGCGTGCATTTTATTTTGCATGGGTATTTCTTTTTTTTATGTAATTTTATTGCATTTACTCTATTTTTGCATGCATACGTTAATACATTCTCTGATTGCACGTGTTCTGTTTTGCATGTCTATTTCTATTTTTTTATTTAATTTAATTTAATTTTTAATTTTAATTTCATTTCATTTTCATTTCATCTGTTTATGCATGCATACATTAATGCATTCTCTGCATGCAGGCGTTCTATTTTGCTTGTCCATTTTTATTCTATTTTATTTACTCCATGACATCTGAAATATGCCCAAGCAGTCTCTAAAAGCCTGTCTGGATTGTTTAGACTTGTATGTCATTCATTCTGTGAAAAGTACCATGGTAAAGCACCCATAAATAGATGTTTTTTCAGTCGGCGTCACTGTACGCTGCAGTAATGCAGTGCTGCGCTTGTTGCCATGGCTCTGCATGCAGCAGACGTTTGACGGCACTGATAAAGACGGGCTTTTATCCTCCACTGGACGTGATTGTGGCAGATTATGTGCCACATTAATTACTTTTCATTTTAATGGCTCTCTTTATAATAGGACGATTTCTGTAAAACCGAAAATGTTCTTTCACTGAAGGAAAAACGCGGGCAGAGCGGTCGTGAACATCTACATATAAACCTACGTCTGATGACTTTATTTCTTCTTCATGCCCTAATTTAAATTAATAGTTTAAAACAACAGCACAACCCTGCATGACACTGTTGTATCCATTTCTTTTGCTCAAACCTGAAATCTGTCTAATAAAATAGTAAGACAAAAAAAAAGGTCATAAAATATTTAAACAAACATTAATAAGAATATAATGTATATTTTATTATTAATTTAATATTTATTTATTTATTTATTTATTTTATCTAACTTAATATTTATTTTAATATTTCTAATCAGTCCCTTATGAGACTACAGGAAGCTCTCTATGTAGTCAGCGAGACGGTTTGCTCAGTTTAGGAGCAGAACTAATATCTGAAGTTGTTGACCCTTGACCACTGAATCAAACTCATTCGGATCTTTCTCCTCTGATTATTTTCCCATTTTTCACATTACAGGAGTGCGTGAGATTTGACTGACAGGCCGATATCTGCTATAAATCCCTAGAAAGTAAGCGTTGATTGACGTGCTGTTTAATTTCTCTTGCTGGTTGTTGGGACAGTGACAGTCTGAGACTGATATTAGGACAGTATATTACAGTGTCTGGAAGTCTAAAACTCATAAAACCATGAAGAGAAAGAAGCTCAAAGGATTGAAGTCGTTTTATGTTTCTATATGAAATGTGGAATTATGGGATTGCATTTTTTACAGATATTTGATTTTAAGATCTTACTCTTCAAAGAGTGTGGTGTCCAGAATTGCACTAGTGTTCAAAAGTTTGGGACAGTAAGATTTTGTAATGTTTTTTGAAAGATGTCTCTTCTGCTCTTCTGCATTTGTATGATCAAAAATACTTTAAAAATTGTAAAATGTTACTGCAATTTAAAGCAGCTGTTTTCTATGTGAATATCTTTTAAACTGTAATTTATTTCTGTGATGCGCAGCTGAATTTTCAGCATCATTACTCCAGTCTTCAGTGTCACATGATCCTTCAGAAATCATTCTAATATGCTAATTTGCTGCTCAACAAACATTTCTGATTAATAGCAAAGTTGAAAACAGTTGTGCTGCACAATATTTTGCCACGGATGCTGTTTATAGGGATCTTGTACAACCCTCCTTTTATATGTTTTGATCATCACTCATCACACACGTTGGAAGAAAAAAGATTTTTAAATAAATTTCAAAATATATTTTTTTATTTAAAAAAATAACAAAAAAATATATTTTCATATATTTATTTTTTTGTCATTTTTTTTTAAATAAATAAAAATATACATATATAAAAAATGTGTGTGTGATATATGGCCTTCCATATACACTACTGCTCTAAAGTTTGGGTTTAGTAAGGCTTGTAAAGTGTTTTTTTTTTTTTAAAGAAGTCTCTTGTTCATCAAGGCTGCATTTATTTGATCAAAAATACAGAAAAGAAACGGTAATATTGCAAAATGTTATTATAATATAAAATAATGTTTTTGATTTTAATATACTTTAAAATATAATTTATTCCTGTGATGCAAAGCTGAATTTTCATCAGCTGTTACTCCAGTCTTAAGTGTCACATGATCCTTCAGAAATCATTCTAATATGCGGATTTATTATTATAATTATCAATGTTGGAAACAGTTGTGCTGACAAATATTTGTTTTTGGAACCTGTGATTATTTTTTCTGGATTATTTGGTGAATAACAAGTTAAAAAGAACAGCATTTATTAAAAATATTATTATTTTTTTTAATGTAAATCTATGCTATCACTTTTTTTAAATTTAACATCCTTGATGAATAAAACTAATAATTTCTTTTAAAAAAATAATAAAAATTTACTGACCACAAACTTTTGAACAGTAGTGTATATTGTTACAAAAGATTTCTATTTAAATAAATGCTGTTCTTTTTAACTTATTCATCAAAGAATCCTAAAAAAGTAGCACAGGTTCCAAAAACAAATATTTGTCAGCACAACTGTTTCCAACACTGATAATTCTAATAATAAATCAGCATATTAGAATGATTTCTAAAGGATCATGTGACACTTAAGACTGGACTAACAGCTGATGAAAATTCAGCTTTGCATCACAGGAATAAATTATGTTTTAAAGTATATTAAAAACTGTTACATAAGATGATGAACATAAGAGACTTCTTTAAAAAAACATTACAAGGCTTACTGATCCCAAATTTTTGAGCGATAGTGTTTTAATCAAAAAATTCATGTCACATTTGGAAAAAAAAAAAAAAAACTATATTTGCTTTCTATAATGTGTGAACATAAAACACATTTTAATATTAAATGTTGATGTTACAATATATAAAACATACAATATTGCAATATGTAAAAAATTAGATGATGTGCTTTTTTTCAGTTAATTTTACAGACCGATTAGAAACACATCTGGATGTCACAGATTGTCTGTGAATGAAGACATTGTCACAGTTACAGAAGCATTACTCCGTAAAGAAGCATCTGGAAAGTATATGGTGCATGTAATGCGCTATCAGCCGCTCAGTTCCCTAAGAGAGACGCCACAAAAAACATGACATTCGGTAACTTCAGTTCTGCTGATGCCAAATACTGCACTTAATTCTCATCTCACAATCCAACTGAATAAAAGTCCAGCAATGCAGATATTTCTTACAGAGCGTTGTTTAGTTTGAAAGGCAATTGAATTCCCAACTAAAATACCAAAAGTATGTCCTAAGAATGTTTCGTGAATGTTCTTATTAAAGCGTGTTCCTGAATGATCTCTGAATGTTACATCCCTAGTAAAAAAAAAAAAAAAAGTAATAGATTTTAAATGCATTAAAAATGTATTTGGAGTACTACTTGTGCACAATGCACATTTCTTAATATTAAGCCTAAAATGTGTTTTAATGTCACTGTTGATGAGGACTGTATGATCTTTAAATAATATCCGTCGTTAAATGCAAAATATTTAAAGTGTACCTACTTGCAATAGTAAAGTATATATATATACTTCATCACTACTTTCGCACAATTAAAGTGCATTAAGTACAAAATTAGTTGTTCCAATTTAACTTGAAAAATACCCTGCAACTGCATTTTCAGTATTAAAAAAGTGGTATATTTAAAGAATCTTAGAAAGACGTGTCATGCTCACATTTCACCTCAAATTTGAGGAAAAAGCCTGTTTTTCGCAGTGGCATTATTTTTCAAGGACAAGGAAATACTTATTTCTGTAATGAGACAAATGCAAACACTCAGTTTTCATGTTGTCTCTTGTAAAGATATTCTGACACCCAAGGACATTTCTGTGCTGTATTTGTCAGTTTTGGAGGACGTGTTTTCAATGCATTTTCGAGCTCAGACCTTGATAACATCTTATTTTGCAAAACATAATATGTAAATGTATTTACTTTGCATTAAATAAATGCATTTTAAATACACTTTAATTTGCCTTAAAATTTTAAGTTGAATCAACTCAAATATATCACTTAGTACAACTTAACATTTCAAGTTGACCACATTTTTTGAATTGACTGAACTTACAATTTTAAAGGCAGCGAGGTCACAAATCATTTTAAGTTGACTCAACAGTTTTTTTTTTACAGTGAAATATTATATGCTGTAAAAAGTTTTTACCAGTTTCAACTTAAAAACTTAAGTTCATCAGCTGTCTTAATTTTAAGTTGAATCAACTTTAAAAATACAAGTCATTTAAACACTTTATTGTAATGAGTTGAAATGACTTGTACTTTTAAGTTGATTTAACTTAACATTTTAAGGCAGCTGCTGAACTTAAGTTTTTAAGTTGAAACTAGAGAACATTTGTACAGTGTAAGAATGCTACTTTTAAATGTTGTCTGAACCATTTCATACTAATGTTTACAAAATGTTAGATGAACAGGCAACTAAAGTCATTCAAAAAACATTCCAAGAATGATGTATAAATAATGTTTTTATGCTAATGTTTTCAGAACATCATTATTAAATAACTTTGAGCACATGTTCTGTTAACATTACTAGGAGAATGTTTATTTATAACTTTGAAATTTGCATTCTGCGTATGATAAAACTGCACTACTTGTTAAGTTTTGAAAAGAAGGGCCACTTAAGTTATATAGGAAACATTAACAGCATGTTCCATTGTTCATTTTGCAACACTGTAAAAAAAACAAACCAAAAAAAACAAAAAAAAACACAATTTGTTGAGTCAACTTAAAATATTTTTTTGTTACCCTGCTGCCTTAAAATTTTAAGTTCAGTCAACTCAAATAAGTTTAGCCAACTTGAAATGTTAAGTTGTACTAAGTCACAACTTAGATATTTGAGTTGACTAAACTTAAAAGCTGGGCTTGTTACCCAGCTGCCTTAACATTTTAAGTTGAATCAACTCAAATATATAAGTTATCACTTAGTACAACAACATTTCAACACTTTTTTGAGTTGACTGAACTTAAAATTTTAAAGGCAGCCAGGTCACAAATCACTTTAAGTTGACTCAACAATTGTTTTTTTTTTTTTTTTTACAGTGAAGTATTATACACTATAAAAAGTTTTTACCAGTTTCAGCGTAACTTAAGTTCAGCAGCTGCCTTAAAATTTTAAGTTAAATCAACTTAAAAGTACAAGTCATTTAAACATTTTATTGTAGCGAGTTGAAATGACTTGTACTTTTAAGTTGATTTAACTTAACTTTAAGGCAGCTGCTGAACGTAAGTTTTTAAGTTAAAACTAGAGAACATTTGTACAGTGTAAGAATGCTACTTTTAAATGTTGTCTGAACCATTCGGTACTAATGTTTACAAAATGTTAGATGAAAAGGCAGCTAAAGTCATCCAAAAAACATTCCAAGAGTGACGTATAAATAATGTTTTTATGCTAATGTTTTCAGAACATCATTATTTAATAACTTTGAGCACATGTTCTGTTAACATTACTAGTAGAACATTTATTCATAACTTTGAAAGAACTTTCCAGAATGTTCGCTGTTTGCTCGATTGAATAATACATTTACATTCATGCATTTAGCAGAAGGTTTTATCCAAATGAGAGCCGTGTGCATGACTGTTTCTTGATCGGTCAAATCTGACTCATGCAGCTCGTGTTGGGTGCAGGGTTGCCAAGTCTGCATTTTTTCCACGGAATTGCATGCACTACTTTTAAACAGTTGCCATTTTTTCCCCAGTGGGTTCAAGTTTTGAAATATTGCATAAATTACATTTGTCTGAAATGCTTGTATTGAAATGTTTTGCATTTTGCCTATGATAAAACTGTACTACATGTTAAGTTTTGAAAAGAAGGGCCACTGTAGGAAGCATTTGAGATATGGTTATGATCAATGCACATAGCAGTTACCACAAAATATGTATTTTAGGTATGGAAATGATTGCGTTTTCATACTTGGGATATGGTCATAGGCTGCTTTGGGCTGTTTTTGACTGGCATGGGTTAGTTTTGTCACGTAGACCTGGCAACCCATGGGACTTAAAGCCATGACCTTGGTGTTGCAAGCACCACAATCTATTATTTGAGCTAGGAAGGAATATTGTGATTCATAAACATGTTTTGCTTTAATGAATTTAATTTGTGATGTTATTTGTGTATTTCTTTATAGACAAAGCAGCTGGTCCCTCAGACGCAGATGTGATTCGGCCGGAATCCAGCGACGCTAAAACTACATACAGGAGACGACAACAAGTGAGATATAAATGAAATAAAAGCTATTGAAGAGTGAATCTAAGAAAGACGTGTCATGGTCACATTTCACCTCAAATTTGAGGAAAAAGCCTGTTTTTCACAGTGGCATTATTTTTCAAGGACAAGGAAATACTCATTTCTGTAATGAAAATGTTATTTTGTAAATTTCCTTTTTGGGCTAAAATACTGTATGACCTGGACTGGTGAGGATTCAGCTTTACAACAAATGCACTCAATTTCATGTTGTTGGTCTCTTGTAGCGATATTCTGACACCCAAGGACATTTCTGTGCTGTATTTGTCAGTTTTGGAGGACGGTTTTTCATGTATTTCCGAGCTCAGACCTTGATAACATCTTATTTTGGTCTCAATTGAAGGTCAGGAAGAAAAGCAGATCTCCCTGAACTCAATGAGAAGCTCTCAGTGATGTTGTGATCAATTACTGATGAACATTACATCAGTTTACCTTCTTAACTCTCTGGTGCTCTTTGGTAACTTTTGCCTGAAAAATGTTGTTTTGAATTTTTAAAAATCACATCTTCATCAGAATGGTACAAAATTTGGTGACTTTAATGGCATTTGGAATGTGAACGCACAAAAAAATTGAGAGCATGATTTGAGCAGGCTAAATGGTCGTAAAATGGTCACACTTGTGGTCTTCGGGCAAAAATGACCAACCATAGGAAATGAATCGGAAATTGACAAAAACACAAAAGTTCTGAGAAATTAAGCTCTAAAATATGTGTTAATTTTTGTTGCATTTTTATAGAATGTTAATGTTTTGTGTAATAAAATGCTTTTATTTTTTATTTCACTTTCTGTGTTTTGAGGTTTGACTGTAGTAATAAGAATTCATCAGAATCAGCATTTCAAACAAACAAACAAAAAGACTAAACATTTACAAAAAGTTGTCTTTGAGAATGTCTAAATATATATATATATAAAACCCACAACTTAATGCAAATAAGTATTTGTCTAAAAAAATTAGAGAATTTATAGGCCTTTTATCTAGAGCTATATAGGAATCAATGGGCTAAACCATGATAATCGGGCTTCAAAAATTGGATTTTAAATTTTAACTTAAAATACTGCATTACTTGAAAAGTAATAAAAAAATGTATATATTTAAAATTTTGTATTATTTTCAATGGGAAGAAATTTATCATAATTATTGCATAAATATTAATTAGTACCAGGAAATTATCTCAAAATACAAAAGAAAAACGAAAAAATGTTCTAGAACAAAAATACATTACATTGACTTTACTGGGGGGGTCGGGGGGAAGTAAAATTTTAGGTGTCTGGTTTTTTGACCGTGAAGATCACAAGTGTTACTCCCAAATGAGGAGCACCAGAGGGTTAATCCTGTAAAGTCTGACAAATGAAATATAGTTCCAAATATTTTAAATGGAACAGTTTAGTAAAACTTGAGACAAAAAAAGAAGAAGAAAAAAGTAAAACCCCAGCTGAAGGTGCACGTTTGTACAATTAGACTAAAAGACCTTTTACTTGATGATATCTCCAGTTTAACAGCAAAGTTTGATTATTTAGAGACCTTTGAATCAAATATGATAAAGTAGCTTTATATGGTTAAAATGTAAATGTAAATAAGCTATTTTTACTCTAAATGGAATTAAAAATTCCTTGGCAGAAATATGGGAGTGTGGAGTGTATGAAGCATGCAGTGGTAAACTCAGCAAAAACTCTGGAAAGAAACTAAGAATACTAATCGTCTCCAAACCGGTGGACAAACAACATTTCTCAACTTTTTTTTTGGACAAGTATAAAACTGCAGCTTTGCAGATGTTTATTTCTTCCCAAAAAAGGAATGAAATAACTCTCAGGTTGAGTCCATAAATCATATGGAAAGCTGGAAGCTGCCGGGGAACTGACGAATGTAAAGCTCAAGAACTGTGAAGCTCATCTGATTATCTATTTATTACCAAACACACACACGCTGGTGGATCTCCTGTCCGTACAGTAGTGCTGAGAGCAGCAGTGTGGGCCGTAATTATCCGCCGCTCGGCTGATCTCTCGCGGGACTCGCTTGTCATACACGCCCTGCTCCGCGGGATCAAGAAGGAGCTCTGCTTTTACAGAGCGGCCCGCGGTGAGGATGGATGAGGAGACGATGCGCCGCTCCTCTGAGGATTGATCGCACACGCCGGCGTGTCCTGCCGGACGGCAAACCGGTAGAGACAATGGTGCTAGTTAAAGCAGTCAAAGCAGGCAAAAATAAATGTTTCAGACTGAAACAGCACAAACAAGTGTGAATGCAAACGTTCTATCTACTGTATGCATGATCAGATTCATGTGGTTTTGTAAATGTCGTGATGCATTTCATTCACTGTCTTTTTCAACTCAGCTACTCAATCTTCAGCAGTATTGTATGTCATTTACAAGTTATGTAATCAGATTACTTTTTTCAAGTAACTAGTAAAGTAACGTATTACTTTTTAATTTACAGGAGTTACTTTTTTCAAATAAGTAACAGCGGTTACTTTGTTTTCCATTTACTGACTGACAGTTTTAACTTATTCATTTCACTTTTGGTTTGAAAGGGCTATTACGTTTGCAAAAATAGAACTTTTTATATCAAAAGCAAGCCTAATGCCAGAAAAAGTAATGCAAAAGTAATGTGATGCATTATTTATTTATTTATTTTGTACAATTTATTTATTTATTTATTTTTTTACAATTTATGCAATTTTACCTTTTTTTTTTTTTTTTTTTTTTTTTTTTTTTTTTTCTATACATTTACTTACTTTTTCAGGGAGTTATGCAACATTGTAATGCATGCATTTCTTTTAAAAGTAACTTTTCCAAACAACAGAGCAAGAGTTTAAAGAAAAACTGCCCTGTTAAATTGTTGACATCTTTATTTAAGCATAGAAGCTTTTTTTATTTATTTGGGGGAAAAAAACCCCTGCAAACTCAATAAAATAAAAAAAAAAAAAAATTAATTGTTAAAAATATGTGGAAAAAATTCTGAATTCTCAGAAACTTAGAATCACAATGTATACACTTGTAATTCTGAAAATAAAAATCTGAATTGTAAGAGAGAAACTTGCAATTGTGAGAAAAAAAAAAAAAAAGAAGAAAGCCTAAAATAATTTTGAGATAAAAACATTGCAATTATTTATTCATTCTCTGGCACTAAACAAAAATTGCAAGATTATATTTGCAAGATGTAAACTCAGAGTTCTTTAAAAACAACAACAACAACAACAACAAAAAACAAAAAACAACAACAACAAATCAAAATTGTAATTTCAGAATTCAGAGGAAAAAAAATGAATTGTGAGATTCATTCATTGGTATTTTGGGGAAAAAAGTTTGCTATTTTCTTTTTCTTATTTTATTTTATGGCCAAAAGTAGAACTGAAAACGTACAAATAGACACAAAAAATAAGATTCATCCTATCAAGTGAGGAGCAGAAACACAAGTGAAATATAAACGAAATAAAAACTATTAAAAAGTTAATCTTAGAAAGACATGTCATGGTCAGATTTCACCTCAAATTTGAGGAAAAAAGCTTGTTTTCACAGTGACATCATTTTTTAAAGACATTCAAGGACAAGGAAATACTAATTTCTGTAATAAATCTTATTTTAATGCAATATGTTATTTTTAAATTTCCTTTTTGGGCTAAAATACTCTATGACCTTTACGACAAATGCAAACACTCAATTTCATGTTGTTTGTCTTTTGTAGAGATATTCGGACACCCAAGGACATTTCTGTGCTGTATTTGTCAGTTTTGGGGGATGTTTTTCATGGATTTTCAGGCTCAGACTTTAAAAACATCTTGTTTTGTTCTCAATTAAAGGTCAGGAAGAAAACCAGATCCCCCTGAACTCAATGAGTTAAAATATAAACTTGCAATTGTGAAAAAAGCTAAAAAAATTTTGAGATAAAAACATTGCAATTATTTATTCATTCTCTAGCACAAAACAAAAATTGCAAGAATTGCAGAATTGTAATTGCAAGATGTAAACTCAGTTCTTTGAAAAAGAATCAAAATTGTAATTTCAGATTTTCGAGGAAAAAAGTCTGAATTGTGAGATATAGACTCGTAATTTTGAGGAAAAAAAGTTTTCTTTTTCTTATTTTAATTTCATGGCCAAAAGTAGCTTTCTTAAGAAAACTGATAACTTACAAATAGACACAACAATAAGAAAGAAATATATAGACTTCTGATGGATATTTTAATGCCTTAACTTGTCTTGTTTTAAACTAGTGGAAAGAAAATGGCCAAAATATGTTTTAGTGTTTATTCTATTGCACTTTATTCACTTGTGACTGTTTTCAATTCCAGTCCGTATCTAAAAGTTTTTTCTCCACTTCAGCAGCACTTACATACACCAAAACTTACAGTTTTATTCCTCTGTATATTCTAAAGATTTTTACTGAAGGGTTTGTTCATAAAACATTCACTTCATATTTATTTATTAATATTTCTTTTTTAAGTGATAAAAAGGGAAATCCAGAATCCCCTCTATAAAAACTTTTAACTTTAAATGTCAGCAAAATCAACCAAGAATTTTAAACCATTGTTCACAATAGTGGAAAGAAAATGTTCCAAAATACACATTTAAATGCTTTTTATTATTATTATTACCCTTTATCTGTCTGTAAATTTAAGTTTCCAATATATATCTTCAGTTTTTTTATCCATTTCAGAAGCACTTACATACACCAAAACTTAGTTTTATTCCTCTGTATATTCTAAAGATTTTTACTGAAGGGTTTGTTCATAAAACATTCACTTCATATTTATTTATTAATATTTCTTTTTTAAGTGATAAAAAGAGAAATCCAAAATCCCCTCTATAAAAACTTTTAGCTTTAAATGTCAACAAAATCAACCAAGAATTTTCAACCAGTGTTCACCCTAGTGGAAAAAAAACACCCAAAATACAAATTTAAATGTTTGTTTTATTACACTGTAAATTTAAATTCCAATATATACCTTGTTTTTTTTCTCCACTTCAGTAGCACTTACATACACCAAAACTTACAACTTTATTCCTCTCTATATTCTAAAGATTTTTACTGAGCGGTTTGTTCATAAAACATTCACTTCATATTTATTTAACATGTTGTTGATTTAGTATTTAATGATTTTCAAAGTGATAAAAAGAGAAATCCAAAATCCCCTCTATAAAAACTTTTAACTTTAAAATCTCAACAAAATCAACTAAGAATTTTAAACCAGTGTTCACACTAGTGGAAAAAAACCCAAAATACATATTTAAATGCTTATTTTATTACACTGTAAATGTAAATTTCAATATATATCTTAAAGTTTTTTCTCAACTTTAGTAGCAGTTACATACACCAAAACTTACAGTTTTACTCCTCTCTATATTCTAAAGATTTTAACAGAAGGGTTTGTTTATTTAACATTCACACTGATTTATACAACACTTTATTCTTACAAACTGAAAACGTCACTGTGATTGTGAGTGATGACAAGAGAGATCCAAAATCCCTTCTGTAAAAACTACTAACTCTAATATGTCAACAAAATCAATAATTGAACCAATGTTCAGATGTTTTGTAAATTTTACAAATTAGTGCATATTTAAGTAGGTGATGCATCATTTGCATATTTAAACATGACATTTCAAAAAACGTGTGACTAATCAACTGGAAAGTATTAGTTACAATTTTTTTTATCCTGTTCACCTGTAGTGCATTAGTTTTTCCTTGTATGTCTCTCAGTGAAAATATCAGTATTTGGGTTTGAAACAATGTGAGAGTGAGTAAAAAAAAAACATTTTTATTTGTACATGAACTTCTGGTTTAAAGGCCTCATGATACAGTCGAGTTCAAATACTACAGCGGCTTGTGGTGATTTAATAGCTATCAGAGTCAAGATTCTTTTAGACTTCTAGTGTCTCAGTGGCATTTGCTGCTTGCTTGGTTTGATTTGGTTTGATTTTCTATAGAGGCCAAAAGGACATACAGCAAGAGACCACTGGCTTTACAAAGTGTTCCCCAAAGACCAGGCCTTTTACCTTCAGACGCTCCTGTACACTTACAGAGCACTTTATCTGATCCCCATCGTGCATCCCTGAGATCCGGCCTTTTTCTCTACCCTGTGTAAAGTCTTAAAGCTTGAATTACTGTTCAAGTCTTCCGGCTGGAATAGCAATGGGCCGTCTGAAATACACTGCTTACTGTAGATAAACAATAAGAGCAGACCTTTGGCCCGCAGGTACTGCCTCATTTTATCAGGTCCTCCTCTATTTAAAGTAGCAGCGATTGCATCTCAGACGGCATTAGCGCAGACGCGGTGCGTCATTAATCTTGCGCCGTAATGAGTTCCTGGGCATGTTTACTGTCGACGAGCTTATGAAATCAAAGAGGAGTTGCCACATAAATGCTAAACGAACGCTGACTCCACATCGCAAACCAGAGTTTTATGATGCTTATAAGATTATGCTCACCTGGAATAAGGTAGAAAGTTGCAATGAAATGCAAATCAAACTTCCTGTATTGCTGCGATTTAATCTGGTAACCGTGTTTACACTAATTGCTACATTAGACCTAAAACAAGAAGACTACTAATCAAAAGGTCTCTACTGCTCATTAAGGCTGCATTTATTTGAGCAAAAATAAAGTGAAGACTGTGAAATGTTGTTATATTTTCTGGTGGTGCAAACCTCAATTTTCAGCATCATTACTTCATTAAAATGACCAAAAGTGACAAAGACATTTATAATGTTACAAAAGATTTCTTTTTCAAATAAATGCTGTTCTTTTGAACTTTATATTCATCTGTGAATCCTGAAAAATAAAACGTATAGCGGTTTCCACAAAAATATTGTTCAGCACAGCTGTTTTCAACGTTGATAATAATCAGAAATGTTTCTTGAGCAGCAAATCAGCATATTAGAACTAGATAAGAACTAGTTTGTCAAGACAAACTTTAGGTTGGCTTGAGAAAGCCTAGCCTGAAAGTTTAAAGCAGCTGTAAAAGCTATAAAGTTTTAAACTTTATATAGATGGATTATATGATTAGTATGTTGCTAGCATGGTTAGCATGTAGGTACCATGTCTATAACTATTTTTCTAGCATTTCCAACCATTTTTAACATATTACTAGCATGTTGTTAGCATAATTAACATGTTACTAATGTGATTAGCATGTTATTAGCGTGTTGTTAACATGTTTTAGCATGATTAGCAAGTTACTAGCATGATTAGCATGTTGTTAGCTTGTTTCTAGCATGATTAGCATGTTACTAGCACGATTAGCATGTTGATAGCATGTTTCTGCCATGATTTCCATTTTATTAACATGTCTTAAGGTGATTAGCAAGTTACCATGTTTCCAGTCGGTTTCTAGCATGATTACCATGTTGCTAGCATGTTGCTAGCATGTTTCTTAACATGATTAATAAGTTACTAACATGATTAGCGTGTTTCTACCATGTTGCTAGCATGTTTCTGGCATGGCTAGCAAGTTATTAGCATGTTTCTAGTGTGATTAGCAAGTTAGTAGCATGTTGCTAGTCTGTTTCTAACATGATTAGCATGTTGTTAGCATGTAACTATCATGTAGCTATTACGTTTCTAGCATTACTTGCAAGTCATTAGCATGTTACTAGCATGTTGCTAGCATGATTAACATGTTACTAACGTGATTAGAACGTTACTAACATGTTGTTAACATGTTTTAGTATGTTTAGCATGTTTCTGCCATGATTTGCATGTTATTAACATGTTTTAACGTGGTTAGCAAGTTACTACCATGTTGTCAGTCTGTTTCTAGCATGATTAGCATGTTGCTAGCATGATTACCGTGTTACTAGCGTGTTGCTAGCATGTTTTTTTAACATGAATAATAAGTTACTAACATGTTTAGCGTGTTACTAGCATGTTTCTGGCATGGCTAGCAAGTTATTAGCATGTTTCTAGCATGATTAGCATGTTATTAGCATGTTTCTAGTGTGATTAGCAAGTTAGTAGCGTGTTGCTAGTCTGTTTCTAACATGATTAGCATGTTGTTAGCATGTAACTATCATGTAGCTATTATGTTTCTAGCATTACTAGATGGATGATTAGTATGCTACTAACATGTTGCTATCATGTTTCTAGCATGACTACCAAGTTACTAGCATGTTTCTAGCATGTAGCGTGTTTGTCAAGCCAACCTAATGATTTCTGAAGGATCATGTGACACTGAAGACTGGAGTAATGATGCTGAAAATTCAGCTGCGCATCACAGAAATAAATTACATCTTAAAATAGATTCAAACAGAAATCAGCTGTTTTAAATTGTGATAATATTTACAATTTTTACTGTAGTTTTGAGTAAATAAATGCAGCCTTGGTGAGCAGAAGAGACTTCTTTCAAAAACATAACAAATCTTAAATATTCCAAACTTTTGACTGGTAGTAAATGCATATATAAATGCAGATGTTTGTAGGCTTCTAAACTTGCTTTTGTGCATCGCTGCTTTATGAAAATCAACTGCAATTTATAATGAACACATCTGCATTATAATTATAGAGCATTTTATATACCGTCACAGCAGTGCACCAGTTCAAAAAAGTTTGCAGAGCAACTTAATGAAATTTCGCATATTTCTAGGTTTAAAGACAGGCAAGAGCACGTTAAATATGTTCAAAGGCATGCAGTACATTGCCTGTAAGCGAAGCACATGTCAGGCATTAGTGTTCATGGAATGTCTGATCTTGCTAATCACATGTTATACAGCAAGTAAGGAACCACGCTAATTGGCTTACTAATAAGTCCTAGCATGAAGTTTCTGTATGCATATCGTCGCTTTTCAAAGGTGCATGCTAGCGAGATTATTAACCAAGATGCACGCGTGTCTCACCGTGGCCCTGGAAGATGCAACATCAAAGCTGTTCCTGATGAGCTCGACTTTCAGATGCAAGATTAGAAAGAGAAATCAGGCCTGATGTGTCATGGATTTACAGACTCGGATCAAGGTTGTGAGGTTTCTTATTGCATTAATGCATGTGAAAATATGATTCAAAAAAGGAGAGTTTGCAAATGCATTTCGCCAAAGAACAAAGACTCCATTGGAGACAAATGAGGATCATGGGAAAAGGCGTTTCGGTGTCTCTCATCTGCATAAAATGATTTCCTGAGTGCGTTTTCTCATGCATTTCTATTCAAACTAGCAGCAAATTTGAGTAAAACATCAAAAATGAGCGAAAGCTCTTAAGCAGGGATAAAAAGAGGTTGGATAAGACTTATTCAACCTGATTCTGGGTCGTGCAAAACAGGAGGGCAATTTTCGAAGCTCCATAAACACGGGTAATAAACTGTTTCTTTTCACGAGAGCTTTTCAAGATGATTTAGACCTGGAGGAGAGCATAAAAACACACAATCTCGGGCTAAGAAGCTTCTTTCATTGTTGCAGTCATAATAGATAAAACTCCGTCCGTGGAAGTTTATTCCCGAGACAACAGGCGAACGTCCATCTCGAATGCTTTTAACAGCGATGCGCTGAATGAGATGGAGCTGTCACTTCAAATAGCGTCTGAGGAAAGGGCTTCAATAAGACTTTAGCTCTTGTAAATGTGTCTGAATCTCGTTTCTGTTTTTTACTCGTATGATGAAATGTCAGTCATATGTCAGAAAGACGTTACGCTCATCCCATTCCAGATTCCTTCATCACGCAGCGGCTAATACGACGTGACGGAGGCCTTCCATGTGGAAAAAGGAGAAGACTGTAAATGCAATTTGGCTGTTTTTCAATCAGATATTATCTAGAGATGTGCACGAGTGTATAGAAATGTAGAGACTGCTCAAATGTCAACAATGCGTTTTAATGTGATTCCAAAAAATGCAGTCATTGTTTTTAAGTGAGGAACCTAGATGAGTTTGTTCATCAGATTTGTAGAAATGTGTCATTGCATCACCGTCTCACCAATGGATGTGAATGGGTGCCGTCAGAATGAGAGTTCAAACAGCTGATAAAAACATCACAATAATCCACAAGTAATCCACACCACTCCAGTCCATCAGTGAACATCTTGAGAAGACAAAAGATGAAACAAATCCATCATTGAAATGATGAAACAAAACAAAACAAAAATTTAGAAGTGTTTATTTGGAATATTTGTGTGTTGAAGCACTAAAATTCTGCATTGAAAATAAATAAAAACTAAAAAGTAAGAATTATAACTATTAAAAATTACAAAAAAAGCACAAAACAAAATGACTAAAAATGAAATGCTGAAATAAAACTTAAACAAAAAAGTGTTTATTTGGAAACTAACAGAAATATTTGTATGTTGAAGCACTAAAATTATGCACTGAAAATAAAAAACTAAAACTCAAAAGTAAAAATTATAACTATTAAAAATGACAAAAGCACACAACAAAATAACTAAAAACAAAACTTAAACAAAAGAGTGTTTATTTGGAAACTAACAGAAATATTTGTATGTTGAAGCACAAAAAATCTGCACTGAAAATAAATTTAAAAAAAGTAAAAATAAAATTAAAACTGCTAAAATGACAAAAGCACACAGCAAAATGACTAAAAATTAAAGTAAAATTGAAATGCTGAAAGTAAATTTAAACTAAAATAAGAAATGCTGCTTTGGGAACGGAGCCGAGTCCATAATCCATAATGACGCTTCCTCCATTAAAAAAGTGGTCTGGTCTGAATCAGGAGAGAAATCTGCACAGATCAAGCACCGTTTACAAGCCAAAACAGCTCTAAACAAATATGTGGCTGGATTTTGATGTGAGAGACAACAGGAAATTGACTTTTTCATTGGAGGAAACGTTATTATGGACAGTTGTTTGGACTCTCATTCTGACGGCACCCATTCACATCCATTGGTGAGTAAGTGATGGAATGACACATCTACAAATCTAATGAACAAACAAACTCATCTACATCTCTGATGGCCTGAGGATGAGCACATTTTCAGCAAATGTATTTTTTTTTTGCTAAAAAACACTAAAAATCTGTTCACCTTCGAGATGAGGCAAACGATCCTCATTTAAAGCCACAGACGAGGTCCGCAATGACGACGTGTGTTTTTCACTGAACATATACTCATTTTCTCTCCTCAGACGGAGCGCGCTGCGCTTTAACCCATCGGAAATTCACGCCTCGGGCTTCGCTAGGAATATTCTAATGTTATACAGGTGAAAATAGGTACGGCACTATATCATGGTGAAGGGATATGGCTTTTGGCTGATAATATGACAGCTAGAGAAAAGTGAGCGGTTAGGGAGCGATGTCCCGCCAAACTTCCATGAAGAAAGCGTAAATGAGCTCGCTGAACCAGGGAATGAGGTGATAGATTTTAATCAAGCTAAAGGCGCCCAAGAGACCCGCAGTAAAACTGAAAAACAGAGCGCGGCTACTGCGCTGTTGTGCGATGAGGAGAAACGATATGCTCGTCTGAAGACACGAGAACAGAGCTAAAACACAAAAGATGCTTATTTCATTACGACATAAAATTCTCATTCTGTATTAGAAGATTCATACATTATAAACATGCATTATTACTTTACTAGTAATTGTACTTAATGTTTTCATCTGCTGGATTCCCAAACGGTGTTTGCAAGTTGATAAAAAGGTAACAATTCATTTTGTGAAATGTAAAATTTAAATATGCATGATATAACTTGCAATTAAATAATCAAATCGACACCTGTTATTTAATTACATAACTATATACAGTAGTCAACATTTGAAGTGGATCAAAAAGTTCATCAGAGTTGTTCTAAGACAAGAACGGGTTTTGTTTTTGGGACAACGTTGAAAGGTTTTGATCCACTTCAAATGTTGACTACTGTGCTTTAATTTGAAGCTACATGTTTCAAAGTGAACTGGGGTGCGGTGTTCATGTACATGTGAGCACTTCATTATTTGAATTTTTTTTTTTTTTTTTTTTGGTTTACAGTAAATACATTGAAATCTATCACTGCATGTTCTGAGAGTTTAATGTACATTTGCAAACACAGCTTGCACTAAGTTTACATTTTGAACGTCTGACAGTGAAGAATTTAGTTAAATAAATATGTTTAAAACGTTAGTATTGTCATTTGTACTGTAAATTAATAAATGTTTATTGTATTTATATGCTAATATATTTCTAATTTTTTGTAATTATAGTTAAAACATTAATAATAATTAATAAAAAAATTTAATAAATTTACTTTGTATTGTAAATAATAAATGCTTATATTTATCACTATCATTAATATAATTTAAAAAAAAATAATAGTTGTTGTTTTTGTTGTTGTCATCATAATAACTACTATCATTATCATAAATAAGTTAAAAAATATATATTATTATTATTGTAAATAAGAAATACTGCTGCTGATGATATTTATTATTATTATTATTATTATTGTCATAAATGAAAATACTAAATAATTAACAATTATTGTTATTAAAAAGTTACATATAATTTATTTTTATTATTGTAAATACAAAATTGTAAATATTATCATATTATTTTTATTGCTATAATTATCATAAATGAAATAATAATTGTAGTTAATAATAATAACAACTATCATTGTCATAAATAAAATATTTTAAATAAATGCTGCTGATGATATTTATTATGATCATTATCATAAATGGAAATATAAAAATAGCAATTATTAAAATGTTAAAATAGTTAAATATTAATTAAAATATTAAAATAGTTAATTTTTTTTTATTAATAACTGTTACTAAAAAAGTTTTAAAAAAATGTAAATAAGGCTGCTGCTGATGATATTTATTGCTATCATAATTGAAAATAATAATAGTAGTTGTTGTCATAATTGTGGATAATAATTATAATAATAACTACTATCATTATCATAAATAAGTGAAAATTATATTATTATTATTATTATTATTATTGTAAATAATAGATGCTGCTGATTATAGTATTTATTATGATCATTATCATAAATGAAAATAATAATAATTAAATAATAATAACAATAATTATTATTATACTTATTATTCTTTTTATGATTATTATTATTGTCATAATGTTAGGTGGTAGTGGTAATAATAATAATAATAATAATAATAATAATAACAATAATAATAATAATAATAATAATAATAATAACCGTTATCTTAAATAATAAGCGCAAAAAAAAATTATTGTAAATAGCACGTGTGGCTGCATTATCATAATTGAAAACAAAAACAGTAATAATAATAATAATAATAATAATAATAATAATAATAATAATAACAGCAATAATAGTTGTTGTTCTCATAATTTTGAATAATAGTAGTAATAATAATAATCATCATCATTGTTATTATTACTATTATTATAGAGGTTTGAGTCTTAGTTTTAAGTCCAGCTGCAAAGTCAAAATAAATTTACTTACTATAAAAATCAAATAATTTATCTATTCACTTCCATATCATGTGATCATTGATCAGCATCAATGAATATTTGCCTCATTAAACTGAAGTATGAAATAATCTGAGGGAGATGTAAAGTGGATATTTTATGTGTGAGGGGTTTAGTTTGACAATAAAACAAAAGTATTTTAAAAATCCCATGATGCACATTAAACAAGAGACATGAGATAGGAAGAAAACCCCTAGCAACCTCACAGATCACCCTAGCAACCACATGGCAACGCCCTGGCAACCAGCAGCGAGTGTTTGATGATTCAGTCATATATTCAGACGGTGCTTCATCTCGTCCAGCGTCTGACACACTTCACTGCACATGTACAGCGGCGGCCCGTGGGCTCCATCCTGATGAAGCGGCATCGGCCCGTCAAGATCAACCCCCATGAGCCCGCTGGCTTCTGGCGCTGCATCACGACCCATGAATCCTGCAGAAAAAATACGCTTCAGCATATGCACAGAACATCAGCTTCACCTCTGATGTTTTAGCAGAAAAATACACAAATGAATACTGAAATATCTGGCGTTTGAGACATTTGAGATCTCAGAACCTCTGGAGGAGAAGAAATGTTACATTTTGGTTTAATGTCTTTGTATGTGAATGCTCCGCTTGTAATCTGAACTGGATATAATAACTGATCATGCAGCAGCTTCATAGTGTTTGTTCAGCTCTGGCCCAGTCAAACTCAGAACCGTATGAATATGTGATTTGACACAGTTAATCAGCGTCTCTTTCAGAAAAATGCTTAAACTATCCAAATTCATTTGCATTGTAATTATTTTTTTCTCCCGTGTGTGATTACGCACGAATGAACGATAGAGAAAATGAGATGTTGTGGATGACGCGGGAGTCCACGAGCAATAAAACCACGCAATGAAGTATGTTTAAGTGTTGGAAATACGAATCAAGTCAAAGTCGCCGCTCGCGCCGGTTAAATCTGCTCACGCATGCGTGCGGAGAAACGCTGTTATTTTTAACCACACTTTGTATAAACACATTTATTTTCCATGAATAGTAAGTACTGCGGATTGAGCGGAAAATGATTGTTTTTGTCTGCGGCGCGTGCTGAGATTAGGACGTGCTGTAATTTACAGTGCATACTTTTGTTTGGGTCCTAAATCCTTTGAGACGCGTTTCATTACCGCTTTTAAACAAAAAGACTCAAAACAAATAAAGCATCAAAGTTTTGTAGAGATTAGCTGGAATCAGGCCTTGCAAGATTAGGAGGAGTTTGTTTGTTCATCTGATTTGGAGAAATGTGTTATTGCATCACCGTCTCACCAATGGATGTGAATGGGTGCCGTCAGAATGAGAGTCCAAACAGCTGATAAAAGCATCGCAATAATCCACAAGTAATCCACACCACTCCAGTCCATCAGTTCACATCTTGAGAAGACAAAAGATGAAAAATCCATTAATATGTTTTTAACTTCAGTCCATAATAATGCTTTCTTCAGTAAAGAAGCAACAGATCATTCCATAAAATAAAACATAATAAAATAAAATAAAATACAAATCTGCCATGGGAATGTTGGGATATTTGGGATAAATGTGCTTAATTGCCAAGAAAATACAAAACTTAAAAACAAATAAAATAATAAATAAAATAAAATAAAATAAAATAAAATAAAATAAAATAAAATAAAATAAAATAAAATAAAAAATCTGCTATGGGAATGTTGGGATAAATGTGCTTAATTGCCATGAAAATACAAAACAAACAAAAAATAACAAAACAAAATAAAATGTAATAAAATAAAATAATAAAATAAGATAAAATAAAATACAAAAAAGTGGTCTGGTCTGAATCGGGTGAGAAATCTGTTTCTTTTGTTTTTTTTTTAACTAAATAAATGAAGAAAATTAAATCTGTTCAGTGTGAAAAAGCAAGTTAAAAAGTATAAATGTAAATAAAATGAAATGTAAACAAAATGTAAATAAATAGTAATATTCAGTTTTTAAATTTAAGATCAAAACAATTTATAATTGCTGAGATATCTTCAATTATGAATAAATTGTAAACTGTATATTAGTATTTACACATTTGTAATTAATTTTTTTTTTATTAAACATGACATTTTGAATAAGTATTTCAATAATCGTAGTTTACAATCATCATTACAACTTTAAAAAAAAATCAGTACATTTTTACTTTGTCATGTACTGTGTGAATTTGTAATGAAAAACAATGATTATTGGAATACTTTCAGGTTAAAATTTTAGGTATAATAAAAAAAGTAAAAAAAAAAAGAAAAGAAAAGAAAAAAAAGTAAAAAATTTACTGTGTATTTTTTTATTATTTATTTTTTTACTTTTTTTTTTTTTTTTTTTTTTTTTTTTTTTTTTATTAGACATGAAAATTTTAACCATTCCAATAATCAGTTTTTCATTACAGCTTCCGAAAAAAAAAAAAAAAAAAAAAAATTACACAGTAAATTTTTACCTGTTTTTTTTTTAATTAACTTTTTTATTAAACATGACATTTTTAATAAGTATTCCAATAATCGCTGTTTTTCATTACAACTTCAATAAAATAAAATAAAATAAAATAAAATACTTTTAAGTAAATAAGTAATTTTTCCACGAAACTCGTGGAATTAAATGTGAAATTTAGAAAAAGTATTTTATTGTAAAATGTGGTCAAATAATCATTTTATTTAGTTTTTTTTTTTTTTTTTACAGTGTACATTTTTATAAATGTTTTATTAGCTTATTTAATGAAATGTAACATTTTCAATCAGAAACTGCTAGTAAATTTCACAAAAGATTACAAAGAAACATTTATTTAAATGTCAAATTTTACATTTATTTATTTATTTATTGACATTTTTTGTACTTGATGTTTGGAGGTTTTTCATTTTAACAACTCCTTTTGTCTTCCACAAAAGAAAGAGGGTCATCCAGGTTTGAAACGACACGTCCTTGAGTAAATCCACTTTATTTTGGGTGGACTGTTGCTTTAAAGCTCAAATAAAGCCCTGGAACAGATGTGGGGCACGAATAAACATTTACCCGTGTGAATCCTCCGGCTTTGCAGTTTCCTTTTGTTGTGACCTCAAATCATGAGGAGACGCAGAAAAGCAGAGATGTGTTGTGGAGAGCCGGTAATTGCGGAGGGTTGGGACTGTGAAAGTGCTGTGAATGTGTGTCAGTCCGATCTGAGCGGCTCCTGATGAGACTCGAACAAAGACTCTGTTGTTGAACACAGAAGTTCAAAGGCGTCGTCGGCCTCTAATGCCTCTTTTGAGCTCTGCTGATGACAATAGCGGCTCATCTGCGGGAGTGACTCCATCAGCAGCCTTAAGACAAAAATACAGAAAGCCTGATCAACAGAAAGCTGTATTTTATCTGTCTCGCTCAACACGCAATCCAGTAATTAGCAGGTCTTATATTGTGTGACAACGTGCAAATGATGGGCTTTAGGAGTCTGACCCGCTAATTAAAACCCCGACCCCTTAAAACACGTCAGCAAACGGTTGTAGGGTCCTAAAAAGTGCATATAATGAGCGATTGTATGTCTGCCTATTTCAGAATGAACATTTTATCTGCTTTTTTTCATTCGGGTATCACACAAATGTTTTTTGTTTA